>NW_019229018.1:0-2734 GCF_002742605.1 Olea europaea var. sylvestris
CATGACGTATGATGGATTTTGGCCATTTTTGGAAGAACAAGCACTTGCTTATTTGGGACGGTTGGATTGTCGGCGATCGAAGAGCTGAGTGTGACTTTTGCATACGGTGTCCGTTTTGGGCCTATAAGTACTTTTCGAAAATATAGCGATCCTTTTGAATTGAACCCACCCTTTTTCTCGTATCGTATATGTGATTTTGGCCATTTGAGGGAGAACAAGCCCTTGCCTGTTTGGAATGCTTGGATTGTCGACGATCGAAGAACTGAGTGTGACTTTTGCATACGGTGTCCGTTTTGGGCCCATCAGTAATTTTCGGAAACGTAGTGATCTTTTTTATTTGAACGCACCCTTTTCCTCATGACGTATGTGGGATTTTGGCCATTTATGGAGCAACAAGCGCTTGCTTATTTGGAATGCTTGGATTGTCGACGATCGAAGATCCAAGTGTGACTTTTGCATACGGTGTCCATTTTGGGCCCATCGGTACTTTTCGGAAATGTGATGATCCTTTTGGATTGAACCCACCCTTTTGCTCGCACCATATGAGGGATTTTGACCATTTGTGAAGTAACAAGCACTTGCTTATTTGGAATGCTTGGATTGTTGGCGATCGAAGAACTGAGTGTGACTTTTGCATACGGTGTCCGTTTTAGGCCCATAAGTACTTTTCAGAAATGTAGCGATCCTTTTCGATTGAACCCACACTTTTCCTCACATCATATGAGGGATTTCGGTCATTTTTGGAAGAACAAGCACTTCCCTAGTTGGAATGCTTGGAGTGTCGGCAATCGAAGAACTGAGAGTAACTTTTGCATACGGTGTCCGTTTTTGGGCCCATAAGTACTTTTTGGAAATGTAGCGATCCTTTTGGATTGAACCCACCCTTTTCCTTATGAAGTAAGAGGGATTTCAACCATTTTTGGAGCAGCAAGCACTTGCTTATTTGGAATGCTTGGATTGTCGGCGATCGTAGAACTGATTGTAGCTTTTGCATACGGTGTCCGTATTGGGCCCATAAGTACTTTTTGGAAATGTAGCGACCCTTTTGAATTGAACTCACAATTTTACCATGACGTATGATGGATTTGGCCATTTTTGGAAGAACAAGCACTTGCTTATTTGGGACGGTTGGATTGTCGACGAACGAAAAACTGAGTGTGACTTTTGCATACGGTGTCCGTTTTGTCCAATAAGTACTTTTTAGAAATGTAGCAATCCTTTTGGATTGAACCCAACCTTTTCCTCTCGTCGTATGAGGGATTTTGGTCATTTTTGGAAGAACAAGCAGTTGCTTATTTGGAATGCTTGGATTGTCGACGATCGAAGAACTGAGTGTAAATTTTGCATATGGTGTCCGTTTTGGGCCCATAAATACTTTTCGAAAATGTAGCGATCCTTTTGGATTGAACCCATCCTTTTTCTCACATCGTATAAGTGATTTTGGCCGTTTGAGGAAGAACAAGCCCTTGCTTTTTTGGAATGCTTGGATTGTCGGCGACCGAAGAACTGAGTGTGACTTTTGCATACGGTGTCCGTTTTGGGACCTTCAGTAATTTTCAGAAACGTAGCGATCTTTTTGGATTGAACAAACCCTTTTCCTCATGACGTATGAGGGATTTCGGCCATTTATGGAGCAACAAGCACTTGCTTATTTGGAATGGTTGGATTGTCGACGATCGAAGATCTGAGTGTGACTTTTGCATACGGTGTCCGTTTTGGGCCCATCGGTACTTTTCAGAAATGTGACGATCCTTTTGGATTGAACCCACCCTTTTGCTCGCAACATATGAGGGATTTTGACCATTTGTGGAGCAACAAGCACTTGCTTATTTGGAATGCTTGGATTGTCGGCGATCGAAGAACTGAGAGTAACTTTTACATACGAGGTCCGTTTTGGGCCCATCGGTACTTTTCAAAAATGTGTCGATCCTTTTGGATTGACCCACCCTTTTCCTCATGTCGTATGAGTGATCTCGATCGTTTGTGGAAGAATAAGTAGTTGCTTATTTGGAATGCTTGGATTGTCGGCGATCGAAGAACTGAGAGTAACTTTTACATACGATGTCCGTTTTGGGCCCATAAGTACTTTTCGAAAATGTAGTGATCCTTTTGGATTGACCCACCCTTTTCCTCATGTCGTATGAGTGATCTCGATCGTTTGTGGAAGAATAAGTAGTTGCTTATTTGGAATGCTTGGATTGTCGGCGATCGAAGAACTGAGTGTGACTTTTGTATACGGTGTCCGTTTTGGGCCCATAAGTACTTTTTGGAAATGTAGCGATCCTTTTGGATTGAACCCACCCTTTTCCTTGTGACGTAAGAGGGATTTCGACCATTTTTGGAGCAGCAAGCACTTGCTTATTTGGAATGCTTGGATTGTCCGCGATCGTAGAACTAAGTGTAGCTTTTGCATACGGTGTCCGTATTGGGCCCATAAGTACTTTTTGGAAATGTAGCGACCCTTTTGAATTGAACTCACAATTTTGCCATGACGTATGATGGATTTTGGCCATTTTTGGAAGAACAAGCACTTGCTTATTTGGGACGGCTGGATTGTCGGCGATCGAAGAACTGAGTGTGACTTTTGCATACGGTGTCCGTTTTGGGCCCATAAGTACTTTTCGAAAATGTAGCGATCCTTTTTGTCACACCCCCAAATTAATAATGATATCTATACACAACCTAGACATAGAATTTCACACACAGATATATATATATATATATATATTTTTTT
>NW_019229018.1:2767-3008 GCF_002742605.1 Olea europaea var. sylvestris
ATTTATATTTTTTTTTTTTTTTTTCGAGTTTGTTAACTTCTAATCACCTGTGACACGATCATATAATATATCGAAACCCAAAATCATATCGCCATAATCCAACATATATATTTAGAGCTTATAAACATGTCTACAGACCACTTCAAAAGTACACTATTTAAGATTCCAAAATATAACCCTACAGATGGCAGCCTACAAAATAACCCTACAGGTCGTCATCCATGTACATCGAACTCTGGAA
>NW_019229018.1:3525-3651 GCF_002742605.1 Olea europaea var. sylvestris
AACCTAAGAAGTAACACCCGCAATGCCAAACATATCACATAAACATGCCTCACATGCCTCAGTGCCCTAGTAGTGGTCAATAAAACATTTATAATGAAACTCACTTTGAAATCATGTTTTGCATGC
>NW_019229019.1:0-3651 GCF_002742605.1 Olea europaea var. sylvestris
TTTTGATTTCATGATAACTTCGGGTTTGTTCATTTTCGGCTAATTACTAGTCTAATTCGATTGGAATCGAGCCAATGAAAAGTTATTTTTGATTTTATGATAACTTCGGGTGAGATCATTTTCCGCGAATTGCTAGTCTAATTCGATTTGAATCGAGCCAATGAAATGTGGCTTTTGATTTCATGATAACATCGGGTTTGTTCGTCTTTAGCAAATTGCTAGTCTAATTCGATTGGAATCGAGCCAATGAAAAGTAGTTTTTGATTTCATGATAACTTCGGGTTAATTCTTTTTTACGAATTGCTAATCTTATTCGATTGGAATCAAGCCAATGAAAAGTGGTTTTTGATTTCATGATAACTTTGGATTTGCCCATTTTTTGCTAAATGCGAGTCTAATTCAATTGGAATCAAGCTAATGAAAAGTAATTTTTTATTTCAGGATCACTTCGGGTTTGTTCAAGCCAACGAAAAATTGCTAGTGTAATTTGATTGGAATCGAGCCATTGAAAAGTTGTTTTCGATTTCATGATAACTTCGGGTTTGATCATTTTCAGCAAATTGCTAGTCTAATTCGATTGGAATTGAGCCAATGAAAAGTGGTTTTTGATTTCATGATAACTTTGGGTTCGATCATTTTCGATGAATTGATAGTCTAATTCGATTGGATTCAAACCAATGAAAAGTGGCTTTCGATTTCATGATAACTTCAGGCTTGATCATTTTCAAAAAATTGCTAGTGTAATTCGATTGGAATCAAGCCAATGAAAAGTTGTTTTTGATTTCATGATAACTTCGGGTTTGTTCATTTTTGGCGAATTGCTGGCCTAATTCGATTGGAATCGAGCTAATGAAAAGTGGTTTTTGATTTCATGATAACTTCAGGTTTGATCCTTTTCAACGGATTGCTAGTCTAATTCGATTGGAATCCAGCCAATGAAAAGTTGTTTTGATTTCACGATAACTTTGGATTTGATCGTTTTCAAAAATTGCTTGTCCAATTCGATTGGAATCGAGCCAATGAAAAAGTGGTTCTTGATTTCATGTCAACTTCGGATTTGATCATTTTCGGCGAATCGCTTGTCTAATTCGATTGGAATCGATCCAATGAAAAGTGGCTTTCGATTTCATGATAACTTCGAGTTTGTTCATTTTTAGCGAATTGCTAGTGTAAATTGATTGGAATCGAGCCAATGAAAAGTATCTTTTGATTTCATGATAACATCGGGGTTGTTCCTCTTGGGCAAATTGCTAGCCTAATTCGATTGGAATCGAGCCAATGAAAAGTGGCTTTTGATTTCATGATAACGTCAGGTTTGTTCGTCTTCGGCAAATTGCTGGTCTAATTCGATTGGAATCGAGACAATGAAAAGTTAATTTTGATTTCATGATAACTTCGGGTTTGATCATTTTCGGAGAATTGCTAGTCCAATTTGATTGGAATTGAGTGAATGAAAAGTGGTTTTTGATTTCATGATAACTTCAGGTTTTTTAATTTTCGGCTAATTGCTAGTCTAATTAGATTGGAATCGAGCTAATGGAAAGTGGTTTTTGATTTCATGATAACTTTGGGTTTGATCATTTTCGGCAAATTGCTTGTCTAATTCTATTGGATTAGAGCCAATGAAAAGTGGCTTTCGATTTCATGATAACATCGGGTTTGATCGTTTTCGAAAAATTGCTAGTCTAATTTGATTGGAATCGAGCCGAAAAGTGGTTTTCGACTTCATGATAAATTCGGATTTGATTGTTTCTGGCAAAATTTTAGTATAATTCGATTGGAATCGAGCTAATGAAAAGTGGATTTTGATTTCATAATTCGATTGGAATCGAGCCAATGAATAGTGGTTTTTGATTTCATGATAACTTCGGGTTTGTTCATTTTTGGCGAATTGCTGGCCTAATTCGATTGGAATCGAGTCAATGAAAAGTAGTTTTTGATTTCATGATAACTTCGGGTTTGATCCTTTTAGGCGAATTGCTAGTCTAATTCGATTGGAATCAAGCCAATGGAATGTTTATTTGATTTCACGATGACTTCGGATTTGATCGTTTTCAGAAATTGCTTGTCTAATTCGATTGGAATCAAGCCAATGAAAAAGTGGTTCTTGATTTCATGATAACTTTGGGCTTGATCATTTTCGTCGAATTGCTAGTCTAATTCGATTGGAATTGAGCCAATGAAAAGTGGTTTTTGATTTTATGATAGCTTCAGGTTTGTTCATTTTCGGCCACTTGCTAGTCTAATTCGATTGGAATCGAGCCAATGAAAAGTGATTATTGATTTTATGATAACTTCGGGTCAGATCATTTTCCGCGAATTGCTAGTCTAATTCGATTGGAATCGAGCCAATGAAATGTAGCTTTTGATTTCATGATAACATCGGGTTTGTTCGTCTTTAGCAAATTGCTAGTCGAATTCGATTGGAATCGAGCCAATGAAAAGTTGTTTTTGATTTCATGATAACTTCGGGTTAATTCTTTTTTACGAATTGCTAATCTTATTCGATTGGAATCGAGTCAATGAAAAGTAGTTTTTGATTTCATGATAACTTCGGGTTTGATCCTTTTAGGCGAATTGCTAGTCTAATTCGATTAGAATCAAGCCAATGGAATGTTTTTTTGATTTCACGTTAACTTCGGATTCGATCGTTTTCAGAAATTGCTTGTCTAATTCGATTGGAATCAAGCCAATGAAAAAGTGGTTCTTGATTTCATGATAACTTCGGGCTTGATCATTTTCGTCGAATTGCTAGTCTAATTCGATTGGAATCGAGCCAATGAAAAGTGGTTTTTGATTTCATGATAACTTCAGGTTTGTTCATTTTCGGCCAATTGCTAGTCTAATTCGATTGGAATTGAGCCAATGAAAAGTGATTATTGATTTTATGATAACTTCGGGTCAGATCATTTTCCACGAATTGCTAGTCTAATTCGATTGGAATCGAGCCAATGAAATGTGGCTTTTGATTTCATGATAACATCGGGTTTGTTCATCTTTAGCAAATTGCTAGTCTAATTCGAATGGAATCGAGCCAATGAAAAGTAGTTTTTGATTTCATGATAACTTTGGGTTAATTCTTTTTTACGAATTGCTAATCTTATTCAATTGGAATCAAGCCAATGAAAAGTGGTTTTTGATTTCATGATAACTTTGGATTTGCCCATTTTTTTCATGATAAATGCGAGTCTAATTCGATTGGAATCAAGCCATTGAAAAGTAATTTTTTATTTCAGGATCACTTCGGGTTTGTTCAAGCCAACGAAAAATTGGTAGTGTAATTCGATTGGAATCGAGCCATTGAAAAGTTGTTTTCGATTTCATGATAACTTCGGGTTTGATCATTTTCGGCAAATTGTTAGTCTAATTCGATTGGAATCGAGCCAATGAAAAGTGGTTTTTGATTTCATGATAACTTCGGGTTTGATCATTTTCGATGAATTGATAGTCTAATTCGATTGGATTCAAACTAATGAAAAGTGGCTTTCGATTTCAGGATAACTTCAGGCTCGATCGTTTTTGAAAAATTGCTAGTGTAATTCGATTGGAATCGAGCCCTTGAAAAGTTGTTTTCGATTTCATGATAACTTCGGGTTTGATCATTTTCGGCAAATTGCTAGTCTAATTCGATTGGAATCGAGCCAATGAAAA
>NW_019229020.1:0-3650 GCF_002742605.1 Olea europaea var. sylvestris
CCGTGTGCAAAAGTTACGCTCAATTCTTCGTCCGTCGACTCTCCAAGTGTTCTAAATATGCAAGTGCTCATTCTTTCGAAAAACGGCCAAAATCCCTCGTACGTCACGACGAAGTGTTGAGTGCAATCCAAAACAGTCGCTACATTTCTGAAAAGTACCTATGGGCACGAAATGGATGCTGTATTCAAAAGATACGCTCGATTCTTCGAACGCGGACAATCCAAGCGCTCCAAATATGCAACTGGTCATTCTTTCGAAAAATGGTCGAAATCCCTCTTACATCACGATGAAGTGCTGAGTTCAATCCAAAACGGTCGCAACATATCCAAAAAGTACTTATGGGCCCAAAATGGACACCGTGTGCAAAAGTTACGCTCAATTCTTCGTCCGTCGACTCTCCAAGGGTTCTAAATATGCAAGTGCTCATTCTTTCAAAAAATGGTCAAAATCCCTAGTACGTCATGATGAAGTGGTGAGTTCAATCCAAAACGGTCGCTGCATTTCCAAAACGTACTTATGGGCCCAAAACGGACACCGTGTGCAAAAGTTACGCCCAATTCTTCGTCCGTCGACTCTCCAAGCGTTCTAAATATACAAGTGCTCATCCTTTAGAAAAATGGCTAAAATCCCTTGTACGTCATAACGAAGTGGTGAGTTCAATCCAAACGGTCGCTGCCTTTCCAAAATGTACTTATGGGCCCAAAACGGACACCGTGTGCAAAAGTTACGCTTAATTCTTCGTACGCCGACTCTCCAAGCGTTCCAAATATGCAAGTCCTCATTCTTTCTAAAAATAGCCAAAATCCCTCGTACGTTATGATGAAGTCATGAGTTCAATCCAAAACGGTCGCTACGATTCTTAAAAGTACTTATGGGCCCAAAACGGACGCCGTTTTCAAAAGTTATGCTCGATTCTTCGAACGCGGACAATCCAAGCGCTCCAAATATGCAAGTGCTCCTTCTTTCGAAAAATGACCGAAATCCCTCTTACGTCACGATGAAGTGGCGAGTTCAATCCAAAATGGTCGCCGCATTTCCAAAAAGTACTTACGGGCCCAAAACGGACACCGTGTGCAATAGTTACGCTCAACTCTTCGTACGCCGACTCTCCAAGCGTTCCAAATATGCAAGTGCTCATTCTTTCGAAAAATGACCGAAATCCCTCTTACGTCACGATGAAGTGGCGAGTTCAATCCAAAATGGTCGCCGCATTTCCAAAAAGTACTTACGGGCCCAAAACGGACACCGTGTGCAATAGTTACGCTCAACTCTTCGTACGCCGACTCTCCAAGCGTTCCAAATATGCAAGTGCTCATTCTTTCGAAAAATGACCGAAATCCCTCTTACGTCACGATGAAGTGGCGAGTTCAATCCAAAATGGTCGCCGCATTTCCAAAAAGTACTTACGGGCCCAAAACGGACACCGTGTGCAATAGTTACGCTCAACTCTTCGTACGCCGACTCTCCAAGCGTTCCAAATATGCAAGTGCTCATTCTTTCGAAAAATGACCGAAATCCCTCTTACGTCACGATGAAGTGGCGAGTTCAATCCAAAATGGTCGCCGCATTTCCAAAAAGTACTTACGGGCCCAAAACGGACACCGTGTGCAATAGTTACGCTCAACTCTTCGTACGCCGACTCTCCAAGCGTTCCAAATATGCAAGTGCTCATTCTTTCGAAAAATGACCGAAATCCCTCTTACGTCACGATGAAGTGGCGAGTTCAATCCAAAATGGTCGCCGCATTTCCAAAAAGTACTTACGGGCCCAAAACGGACACCGTGTGCAATAGTTACGCTCAACTCTTCGTACGCCGACTCTCCAAGCGTTCCAAATATGCAAGTGCTCATTCTTTCGAAAAATGACCGAAATCCCTCTTACGTCACGATGAAGTGGCGAGTTCAATCCAAAATGGTCGCCGCATTTCCAAAAAGTACTTACGGGCCCAAAACGGACACCGTGTGCAATAGTTACGCTCAACTCTTCGTACGCCGACTCTCCAAGCGTTCCAAATATGCAAGTGCTCATTCTTTCGAAAAATGACCGAAATCCCTCTTACGTCACGATGAAGTGGCGAGTTCAATCCAAAATGGTCGCCGCATTTCCAAAAAGTACTTACGGGCCCAAAACGGACACCGTGTGCAATAGTTACGCTCAACTCTTCGTACGCCGACTCTCCAAGCGTTCCAAATATGCAAGTGCTCATTCTTTCGAAAAATGACCGAAATCCCTCTTACGTCACGATGAAGTGGCGAGTTCAATCCAAAATGGTCGCCGCATTTCCAAAAAGTACTTACGGGCCCAAAACGGACACCGTGTGCAATAGTTACGCTCAACTCTTCGTACGCCGACTCTCCAAGCGTTCCAAATATGCAAGTGCTCATTCTTTCTAAAAATGGCTGAAATCCCTTGTACATCACGATGGACTGGTGAGTTCAAACCAAAACGGTCACTGCATTCCAAAAAGTACTTATGGGCCCAAAACGAACGCCGTTTTCAAAAGTTACGCTCGATTCTTCAGAAGCGGACAATCCAATCGCTCCAAATATGTAAGTGCTCATTCTTTCGAAAAATGGTCGAAATCCTTCTTACGTTACAACGAAGTAGTGAGTTCAATCCAAAATGGTCACTACATTTTTGAAAAGTAATTATGGGCCCAAAACGGATGCCGTTTTCAAAACTTACGCTCGATTCTTCGAACGCGAACAATCCAAGTGCTCCAAATATGCAAGTGCTCATTGTTTCGAAAAATGGCCGAAATCCTTCTTACGTCACGATGAAGTGCTGAGTGCAATCCAAAACGGTCGCTACATTTCCAAAAAGTACTAATGGGCCCAAAAAGGACACCGTGTGCAAAAGTTACGCTCAATTCTTCGTCCGCTGACTCTCCAAGCGTTCTAAATATGCAAGTGCTCATTCTTTCGAAAAATGGCCAAAATCCCTCGTACATCACGACGAAGAGTTGAGTGCAATCCAAAACAGTCGCTACATTTCTGAAAAGTACCTATGGGCCCAAAACGGATGTTGTATTCAAAAGATACGCTCGATTCTTCGAACGCGGACAATCCAAGCGCTCCAAATATGCAACTGGTCATTCTTTCGAAAAATGGTCGAAATCCCTCTTACATCACGATGAAGTGCTGAGTTCAATCCAAAACGGTCGCAACATATCCAAAAAGTACTTATGGGCCCAAAACTGACACAATGTGCAAAAATTTCGCTCAATTCTTCGTCCGTCGACTCTCCAAGCGTTCTAAATATGCAAGTGCTCATTCTTTCGAAAAATGGTCAAAATCCCTCGTACGTCACGACGAAGTGGTGAGTTCAATCCAAAACGGTCGCGACATTTTCGAGAAGTACTTATGGGCCCAAAACGTACACCGTGTGCAAAAGTTACGCTCAACACATCGTACGTCAACTCTCCAAGCATTCCAAATATGCAAGTGCTCATTCTTTCAAAAAATGGCTAAATTCTCTTGTATGCCATGATGAAGCCATGACTTAAATCCAAAATGGTCGCTACATTTTTGAAAAGTTCTTATGCGCCCAAAATGGACGCCGTTTGCTAACGTTACGTGCAATTCTTCGAACGCCGACAATCCGAGCATTCCAAATTTGAAATTGCTCATTCTTTCTAAAAATGGCCAAAA
>NW_019229021.1:0-3650 GCF_002742605.1 Olea europaea var. sylvestris
GATACATTCGATTTGAACTTATAAAATCAAATAAGAATTTATCATCATGTTGCGAGAAAATCCTACATTTTTTTTTTCTGAAAGAGGAAAACCATACATTTAATTATATTCCTATGATCTTGCAAAAATACCCACATATGACAAAATTATTGAATTTTACATATTTAGATGAATTTTCAAAAAATTTCATTTTTTCATTTTTTTATTTTTATATATTTTTTCGCCCGTCCGATTTGATTTTAAACCGCAATTAAAATTCTCAAACCTAAACCAAACTATTTTGACCGGTTTGGTTTGGGTCAAAACTATTTCGTTGACCGGGTTCACGTGGCACCAAACTGACGATTTCTAAAATGCGATTTCGATTCGATTTTCCGATTTTGCGGTTTTTACTTATAGCCTAGTCAATACATTCAAACTCCACTTTGCAAATCATTTCTCTACTGAGGAGAACTCTTTATCTTAAATTGAAGAATTTTTTTCTATAATTTATGCCAATGATTCTGGTTACTTAAGCTATGGGTAGTATTGGAGTTTGATAGATTAGGAATCTTAAAAGAGGATTAAAAAGTTAGTGCCACCATGCATACATGCATACACACACACACACACGCTCGAGCACGTATGTTCGCTCACATATACGCACATTTTTTCTTGCTTTGCTTATAAAAGGCCATACAATTTCCCATTTATGTTCATTCAATGCAATAGTAGTGTAAGAGAAATTAGAGAGTAAGATGGGAGACCAAACTTCATGGAGGATGATGAGTTTAGCTTTCAATAAGATGAAACCCTACTTGGCTATGATATCTTTGCAATTCGGCTATGCCGGAATGTACATTATTACCATGGTGTCTTTGAAGCAAGGGTTTAGTCATTGGATTCTTGTTGTTTATCGTTATGCTGTGGCCACACTAATTTTCGCTCCCTTCGCATTTTTTCTTGAGAGGTTTGTCCACATATATCTAGTCGATTTTTTTTTTCTCTAAATTTGATTCATAGACGCATTACACAAGAGGACAATATATACTTTTTTTAAATTTTTTGTTGATGTATAACAAATTAATTAATCATACTATTGAATACCCTTTTGCAGGAAATTAAGGCCAAAGATGACACTATCAGTGTTTTTAAAGATAATGCTGCCAGCTTTTCTTGAGTAATTCCCTTTAACAATTCTCATAATGTTTGCATATATATTGATAACTTAATGGTGAATATTACACGAGATGGCTCATTTTGTGTACGATCAATTGAACTAGACATGTTTCGTCTACTTATGTCCAATTTAACTTATCAAACATATAAAAAATAATTAAGTGATTGAAAAATTGTTTGGATTTTCGCATTTTTAGGCCGGTGTTGGATCAGAACTTGTACTACATTGGAATGAAGTCCACATCTGCAACATTTGCATCTGCAATTGTCAATGTTCTCCCTGCCATCACCTTCATGATGGCAATTATTTTCAGGTATCAACTTCATTCATCACAGTTAAAACCGATCAAGCCCCGGTGGCCGATTCATGGCACTGCCTAATAATTTCTTTACCTCATTAGGTTGGAGAAGGTAAACCCAAAACAAATGCATAGTCTAGCAAAGATCATTGGAACAGTAGTAACAGTCTCAGGAGCAATGGTCATGACATTTTACAAAGGCCCTATCGTCGATTTCTTATGGTACTCAAAAGGCGGTAGCCACCATCACCATGGACCCACTGCTGACTCGGCCGATCATGAACATTGGGTTGGTGGTACGATCATGTTGATTTCGTGTATTGTAGGATGGTCAGCCTTCTTTATTGTTCAAGTAAGTACTCTCTCTTCATTTTTTTCTTATATAGTCTGTCCGGGAGAGACTTCATGAAGATTTTAATCTAGTTTTTGACTGTTGGAAAGATAGGTTGGTCCCATTTGTGCTTAACTCAACATGAATCCATTTACCAGAAATGCCATTTTCTAATAAATAATAAATTAAATGATACAGAGACACATTAGTCATTTTACTTATTTCAGTAAAAAATGTGGCTCCGTGCACTGACAATACATTGTATTGCGGCATGAAATTCACTAAAAATTCTTCACAAAATCCCTGCCAAATAAGGATTATATTATCATCCAGGTGGAGTGACCTAATTCTCTTATATTTCTTATCTATAATTTGAGCAGAATAAGACGCGGAAGGAATATCCGGCCGAGCTCTCTCTTACATCTTTAGTTTGTTTCATGGGCATGGTAGAAGGTGGAGTGGTGGCGTTGGTAATGGAACGCCATACAAGTGCTTGGGCTATTGGTTTCGACTCGAGACTTCTAGTTGCAGCCTATTCTGTGAGTAAAAGTTGAACTACACTCGATCACATCTTAGTTTATAACTATCATGACTTTATATGACAATTATCGAGAGTCGAGGCTCTTATTATTATTATTATTATTATTATTTTGTTATAGGTTCAAGATAATTCTATGATGTCCATGACAGGGGATTGTTTGCTCAGGAATTGCATATTACTTGCAAGGTACTGTGAACAAGGTACGAGGTCCAGTGTTTGTGACAGCGTTTAGTCCCCTAAGCATGGTAATCACAGCTGTTCTGGGAGCCATTATTTTGTCTGAACAAGTTCACCTTGGAAGGTATATATTCTGCTCATGTCCAATTACTCTCTCTCTCTCTCTCGCACATCAAATAAGCTCGACTAACACATAAATGTATGTAAAGCCTGTTTAGCATAACTTTTGCTTTTGTAGAAGAACTTCTAAAAAAATATATCTTAATTTTTGCTTGAAAACTGATTTTTAAAAGTACTTTCCATTCCATAAGTATTTTTAAAAAATTCATATTAAATTGACTTCCTCTAAAGATCACATGTAGTTAGAAGTACTTTCATAAAATCAACCAATGGTCCAAGAGCAGCTTCTGAATTTCAAAAACTCATTTTGACTTCTCAAAAAGCCATGCCAAATTGACGCGTCCTAGGACAAGGAGTCCACATTTTTTTCTAGGAACCACTAGAACCTGAACCGGACCTAACTGGTGATTTGGGTTTGAGTTTGAAGGATCTAACCGATGATCTAATTTCAAATGTAATCGCAGCTTAATTGGAGCAATCATCATAGTATTCGGACTTTACGCAGTGGTGTGGGGTAAAAGCAAAGACAAGACACCCTCAGACATGTTAACATACAATGAGGGAAAAGCCCAAGAAATGCCTGTGGTGGACAAAAAAACATCAGCCAACGTTTATAATGACAATTTTGAAACTGATGGGAATTCCCATCTTCCTCAGATCAATTCTTTACAGCAAGAGCCATGAAAACTTATGCCCCGTCCCCTCATCCCCCCCCAACGCCACCCCCACTACGCGGGTGAGCTTGTATTTATATGAACTCTTAGTTATTCTACTTTCTTTTATTCTCTGTTCAAAACATCTGTAGTTCGAAGAGAAACCATGCATTTGACATAGAATCAATCAAGTAAGAGTATAATTCAAACTGGATAAACGCAGATAAAGACCATGAAGAACCGTTCACCACTGAAAATAACTGGTTCATAAAAACTAATATGAAGAAAAAACAAGTAGCAATCATCAGTTGGCTGCATTAAAAAATCTGTGCAATGAGAGCAATAAATTGTTTAAATACAACACGAAGTGT
>NW_019229022.1:0-5059 GCF_002742605.1 Olea europaea var. sylvestris
ATTAAAATGCAATAAAGATTTGAATGAAATTTTGATGAAATTAATGAATGAAAGGCGCACTAGGATCACGAATCCCCATGTAAAGCTCACTTTTGACCCTAATTTCACAAATTGATAGCACGTTTGAATTATTGAAGAATCAATGCTCCTAAATTTATCCAACAGTCTCTCTCAAGTAAAGTTAAACATACTCTCATATACCACCCAACTATATCTCTATGACGGATGCAAATATACAAAAATGCATGTGATTTTGTGAATACTTAAAGATTCACACAAGGTATAGCGGCATATCTCTATCTCCTATCGGATCTTACGATAATTTATACCTTGTCAAATCTTTTTTTTTCTCTCAAATGCATGAAATAAATCACCAAACTCATACAATTATGTGCACATAATCATGGAAGAAATTTATTTTATATAAACCATTCAACATATTCAATAACGTGTTTTAATATCAATATTGTAAAACTAGAAATCAGAAGTTTACATCACATGGTTCATAGTTCTCCTAGTACATATGAATCTAGCTAGATATGATGGGGATAGAAGAACAACAAATGAAACCAAGAAAAAACATAACGTAATTGATTCTTGAATCTTGGAATAGATTTCCTTGTTCTTACTTTTTTTTCTTGCTCTTCAGACCCTAAAAAATCAGTCGTCATGCGCCCCCTTGTTCTGGACGGCTTTTAGGTTTTTATATCTCGTCCCGATTATGTTTCTATAAGTATTTCACTCGCAGAAGGAAATTGGGAATTTTTGCGTCCGAAACTAACCATGCGACCGCATGGTTTAATCACAAATGGCTCTTGGATTTTCTGCATGTGTTTGGGCGACGGCGTGGCTATCTCTACCATGCGATCATATGGCAGAGCTAGACTTCTGCTTGGTGCATTTTAGTCTTCAAACTTTGATCCCTTCCATTTTGTCCTCTTTTCTTCATTCTTCTTGTTCCATCACCTCATTATAGCTCCCAATTGGTACTTAGCTTGCTCAATTCCTCGATTCTTCCTTCAGATCAATTTTTGGTTAGTTGTAACTTGGTCCCTGAACTTTCGTTTTCTTCCATTTTGCCCTTTTTCGCATCTTTTTTCTTGAGTTCTGTCATATCCGTCAATTTAATCCTACAAAATGAAATTATATAGAATTGAGCCATAATTCAAGCACTTTGATAAACAATTGGTCATGTTTTGTGGCCGAATAAGCGTGTAAAAATGCGCTTATCAGGGAAAATCGACCTTATTACAAAGTTAGATGCATGCTTCTGCCTTTTTTTAATAATAAAAAATAAATTGCATTCCTTTTATGTTTAATTCATAGATAAAATAAATCCACACCACATCTTTTTTTTTTTTTTAAGATTTACTTGTACACATTTTATGTCTTCTAAAAATTTATCATTTTACAGCCACACGAGAGTGGCCAAGTTTTAACTTTTAACCAACAACATAGTGGGGTGACTTGTTTAAAACATTTAACATTTTTCCCGCTTGGCTATAGACATAAAATCGTCCCCCCAACAAGATTTTAATACTCTATCTACTAAAATTCAAATATTTATAACAAGTCAATTTTTTCTTAAAATGAAATTTGACTCTTGTAAAAAAAAATTATTAAATATCCTTTCAATCAAGCAAATCACTGCATTTTTATTTATTAAAATATCGATTGTGTTGCATGTACATAATAGATTTACTTAGTGATTTACATACATTTGATGTAGTGAGATATGATTGGGAAAAAAATTTCTTCAATCAAATAAAAAAAATTTCCTCACTCTGTTTTCGACACATCATCTATGTGTAAACCATCATATAACCTCTTAAATATAATTAGCATTATTCTTAAAAATGTTATCTAGATAGAAAATCTAGAGTGTCCAGAAACTCTCATGATTTTGTTTAGTTTGTCGAGAATGGGTGGATAACTCAAAATGTGTGCAAAATGACGTCAGGGTTTCAAATAGACTAAAAATTGTTGACTACATTGTCTAATACGATGATAATACCTGAATAAATCGAAATTCGTGCAACAAATTTTTTCCCTAAAAAGGACATTATTTAGAAACGAAAATAAAATTCATTTTCTTATACTAAAAATTTTAGCACCCGGATATTTTTCTCTTAAATTTAGAAATATAAAAAATAATGCTGCGTGTACAGGGCCACCAAGTAGAGTCTGTACAACCATTATGATCCAAATATCAAATGAAAGAGTACAGAGGTAATTTCGGCATGGCTTTCTTTTTTTACTACTTTTTTGATGGAAGGTCACAGAACTTGAATCTCTTGATGCTGAGAACTATGAAGAGTGCTTCCTCTTTTAATAACTACCACATGATTGTTGCGCATTTGGCACTTCTTTTTCTGAATAGGAAAAACAAAGGAACCCATTTGCTTTTCCTGTCTTTTTTCTGCCCCTTCTTTCATTATTTAAAAAAAAATATAAAAATAAATATCCACTCATATACAAAAACCATTTCAAACAAACTGGAAATATCAACAAAAGGAAAAAAATAAATAAATTCATATTATATAGCACAGTCTTTGAATTCGTGGAGAGGGAGAATTGTTATTGTAGGGGTGAAATCCCAGCAATCCCAAAGTGTTTCCGGGCTCAGTTTAACCGCCAATATCAAAACCACTATCAAACTCAAACCCAATCGACCCAAACGGTTTCTTCTCTTCACGGTTGTTTTAGTTGCCCACAACGAGCTCACCAAAATGTACTAATTCCACTCAGGAAACGACCACAAAGGTATCACAGGTGAACAAAAACCAAATACACAAAAGAGAAAAAGGGGAAGAAACAGAGGCAGCAGCTTCTCTTTCTTTCACGTAAGGAGGCAATGAGAAGAAGCAAGTATATAGCCCAAGTAAGGTATCCAAAACGGTAAGTTAGGTTTCGGTTAAGGTCACGGCCCAAAGGCCCAACACTCAAGTTAATGGGCTCCAAAATGGGTAACAACATAAAGCCCTCCAAGCAAACGTGAAACGGGCCACAAGCGACACTATTAAATTAGGTCACTTCAAGTGGTCCATACAATTTGGGGTTGGGTAGCTCTAATAGTAGCGTTGACATTTCGTTTAGTCCTCTAGTCCAAGCCGACTGGAAATTAAAACTAGTTTTACATCAAAGCCCGAAGAGTTATTGGGTATCAAAACCCAACAGTTATAATATGGCATTTGAAGCTATATTGTATTATTATGATATAATTGTTAGAATTTTATATAGAAAATTGGTTTGACTAATATTAAATGATTATTTAAATGCAAATTGTGATTTGGTGAATGAAAAATTAAGTCACATTCACGTCACTTGAATACTTGTAATTGTTGAAAATTAAAGATTATTATGGAACATTCTAAAATTATTTGGATGAAAAGTTGTGTGTTTTTGAAAATGATGATTTCCAAAAGTCACATTGTTTTATTGTAGAGACATGTCTCTTTTGACATGTATTTCCAGCAATACATGTCTTCTTAGACATGCATTTTCATTAAGTTATGTCTTTTGTTTCACAACTTTAGAACCACTATATATTGACCCTATATGATTGGAATTAATTAATTCAATTCATAAATTGCATGTCAAGTTGATGCATATTCATTTGTTCATTTACTTTGAATAGAATTTCATAAAAGAGAGTTCAAAACATTAATAAGGTTCATTGGTTTACTTAATTTGGAGTGCTCCTATTGTGGGACATGTTTGTTGTATCTTTGGAGACGAAAGTCAAAAAATCGTTAACACCCTTGTTGGACATAATCGTGTTAATAACAAAGAGTTCAACTCTTATCTTTACGAAATTCATAATCATATATTTCTCATTTCTACTTCTCGTATTCGGTTTTGGTAAGTCAAAATTCTATTTAATTTCATGAAAATTGTTAGAATTTTGTATAGAAATTTGGTTTTAACTAATTTTAAATGACTATTTAAGTGTAAATCATTATTTGGTGAATGAGAAATTAAACCAAATTCAAGTAATTTAATAAGTACATTAAATTGTTGGAAATTACATAGAATAATATGGAATATTCTAAAATTATTTGGTTTAAAAGTTTCTTTTTTTTTTTAAATGATAATTTTCAAAAGTCACATTCTTCTGCCGTAGAGATGTATTTTTTAACAAGACATGTCTTTTTAGGCATGCATTTCCATCAAGTTGTGTCTTTTGATTCACAACTTTTGGATCAATATATATTGACCCCAATGTGATTGGAATTAATTCATTCAATTCATAAATTGTATATCATGTTGTTAAATGTTCATTGTTAAATACTCATTTGTTCAGAGTTCAAAACATTAATAAGGTTCGTTGGTCTATATAATTTGGAGTACTCCTATTATGAGACGTGGTTGTTGTATCTAGAGAGACGAATGTCAAAAAATCATTAGCACCTATGTGGATATAATGATCTTAAGGACAAATAGTTCAACTCTTGTCTTGATCAAATTCATATTCATACATTTTTCATTTCTACTTCTCGTATTTGATTTCGGCAAGTCGAAATTCTATTCAATTTCATGCACGTGAAATGTATGTTATTAGACTATAATTTTTATACACGTCAATTTTTTCCTAACAATATTAAAAGCAAAAAAATTTTGTGAAAATATTTTTTAATAAAATTGTTTTTAACTTATGAAGTGAATTTTGTTTACTAAAAATATTTTCTTGTATGAAATCTTTTCTCACTCATAAGGAAATTTTTATTTATAAGTATTTTGTTTACAAATAAGTGAATAGTGGAGGATAAGTATATCGGATTAATTTTATCTTGATATTAATTGCACCAAGCATCGAAAAATATTGTATATAATTATTTTATTCTCTATTGGGTTTAATACGATGCGCCAAACATGCCCCTAAATCAATAATAAAAAAGAAACTCACATTTATATGAAGTTGAGGTTTGTTTAAATTATTTCTTTTTCTTTTCTACATTAGAAACATTCAATCGTCGTTCGCATCATAAGTTTCAAGAAGAAATAAAAGGTAATCATGAAAGTCAGCCTAGCCTAGGCTAGCCTAGCAGAGAGAGCGTTG
>NW_019229022.1:8367-26444 GCF_002742605.1 Olea europaea var. sylvestris
ACTTGAAATTGTCTCAATTGTCGGCATGGGTGGCATCGGTAAGACTTCACTTGCTCACAAAATTTACATTGATAAATATATTGTGCATCATTTTCACATTCGTGCTTGGCTCACTGTGTCTCAAGATTATAGTGTGCGAGAAATCCTACTAGGCCTCTTAGATTCCATGAAAATACAAACTGATGGGAGGAGTGAAAAAAGAATTGATCAATTAGGAGAACTTCTGTACAAGAAGCTAAAGGGTAGGCGGTATCTTTTTGTAATCGATGATGTGTGGGATATCGAGGCCTGGGATAGTGTGAAAAGGTACTTTCCAGAAGACAAAACTGGAAGTCGAATCCTTTTAACTACTAGGCTTGAGAATGTGGCTAATTATATTAACTCTGGTTCTCCTCTTCATCATGTGCGCTTTCTTAACGACGAAGAAAGTTGGAAGTTATTTTGTCAGAAGGTGTTTGGAGAGGGTTTTTGCCCTCTTGAATTGGAAGAAATTGGCAAGAATATTGCCCAAAATTGTCGAGGACTTCCACTTGCAGTTGTTGTGATTGGGGGCCTCCTATCAAAGGCCACTAAAACACCACACTACTGGAGAAATATTGCAAAAAATTTAAGCTCAGAAATAAATTCAAATGATGAGCAATGCTCTAAAATACTTTCTTTAAGTTATAAACATTTGCCTCATCATTTGAAAGGGTGTTTCCTATATATGGGAATTTTTCCAGAAGATTTTGAAATCAAAGTCAGGGAGCTTACCAAGTTGTGGGTTGCAGAGGGAATCCTCAAATCAGCATGCTCTAAAACGCTAGAAGATGTAGGAGAGGAGTACTTTTTGGATCTTGTTCAAAGAAGTCTTATTTTGGCTCAAAAGAAGGGGTCCAATGGAAAAATTAAAACATGTAGAATTCATGACCTGTTACGGGACATTTGTGTCAGAGAAGCTCAAAAGGAGAAGTTTTTCCATGTCATGGAAGGGAGTCCTTGTGGTATTCAAGTAGGCACTAGTATGCGCCGTGTAAGTATTCATGATAAGAAGAATTTTGTAGCTTTTCAATTTTACTATGCGGCTAAAGGGACTCTCCATCGTGATGACAAAACACTATCTTCTTTCCCTGTAAAAATTCCTTTCCATTCCAGGCCACTTAAAGTACTGCAGATGAAGGGGACTCATATTTTTCCAGATGAAATGGTAGAGTTGGTTAACATGCGGTACCTATATTGCTACAATATACACCCACAACTGTACATTGCATCAATATATAAACTTCGGAATCTACAAACAATAGTTTGTCGATGGTATTGTGGGAAGGATATGGAACTACCACCAGAAATATGGAAGATGACACAATTAAGACATGTGAAGTTGAATGGCTTTGTACATCTTCCCGATCCTCCTATTTCAGAAATTAAGGAGGGGGGAAATTCTATTGTTGTTCTAGAAAATCTACAAACCCTCTGGACGATATATAATTTTATATGGACGGTGGAGGTCCTCGAAAGAATTCCAAATCTACAGAAATTGGCCATTCGATACGGTGGTATGGTGGCCGGTTGGGAAGAATATTGTATGAATAATCTTGTCTGTCTAACTAAACTTGAATCATTAAAATGTAGGCTTGCAGATACGTTCCCCCATTTCCTAGCGAGTATCACTTTTCCGACATCACTCAAAAAGTTGACGTTAGACGGCATGGGATTTCATTTCAAAGATTATCTCAAGCTTCATCCCGAAGAATTGACGATTCTTGGTAAGTTGCCCAATCTGGAAGTGCTGAAATTGAAACACTGTGACTTCAATGAACTAGAGTGGAAACCAAATGAAGGAGAATTTCCCGAATTGAAATTTCTACTGTTACACGACGTTAATCTGAAGCACTGGAGAGCTGACCGTATACACTACCCGGGACTCGAGCGCCTAGTCATTTCGATTACGGCTTGCAGAGAGCTGAATGAGATCCCTAGTGGTTTTGGGGAAATTTCAACTCTTCAATCCATCGAGTTGATTCAACTTGAGGATTTTGAGGAAATTTCAACCGTTTGTGATTCAATTGTTGAATCAGCGAAGAAAATAGAAGAGGAACAATTGAGCTGGGGAAACGATGCCTTCAAGTTATATATTACAGGATGGTAAATGTGCAGAGTTTCAAAATTGTCCATTCCAATTATTTTCAGGTACCATTTTCTTTTGTGAACCTTTCCATTTTTCGATTTTAGCTTTCTTGTCTTTCTCTACATTCTTAGTTCCTTTCCTCTGAATTTTGATACAGTCTCCGGTTCGAGATATGAGAGCTCCTTTTAAACCAACTTCAATGCAGGTCCTGCATTAAGAGTGCAAGCAATTAAGTTTCTCTAAAGTTTCCTGTAATGTCCCCTGAAGGAGGTTTTGCCTGTTTTCTCTGTAGGATCCAACACAGCCTTGTTAATTCATGTGGAAAGTAGTACGCAGAAAAATTATGTTTGGATGTGAATATAATTTTTAAAGAATTTTAATGTAATTAATGGAGACGGTTAGATTTTTACATATTTAAGGGTTTAGATTATTTGTCTAAAATGTTTGTCAAATGTATTTATAGGTGTTAAATAGCATTTCTTTACTCTTGTGAGAATTGTTTCCTTATCACAAGTTCCAATGTGTCCGTGATAACAATAAGAATAATTTTACTCCTACAAAGTTGGTGTACAAAAGTGGAGTGCTAAAGTGTGTTGACAAAATTTGAACCCTTAATTTCAAATGATTTAAAAATTTGTTTTTGAAATAATTGGTGTAGATTTGATTTTGTAACCTAATTTTGTAATCCCTTTTGTCATTGTAGCATAGCTCTAATAATAAATGCGGAAGTTCTATCGAAACACCTAATTTGCCCAATTATAGGGACAAATTGGGTCACATGCAGTCTGACTTGTTCAATTCGAGTCAAGTGGGCCTAATGAATTTTGCATTTGTTTGACGGATTTTTTGAGAAATGAACTTTTATAAGTGTCTTTTGATGAAAGTGTGCTTAAAAATAAAGAAAATTTATGGAAAAATGTCATTTCATTGTCCATGTTTGTCTATGTTGTTTCTTCTCCTTTCCTCTCTCTTTATTTGTGGTTTTCACATGAATTTATTAATTGAAAAAATCATGATTCATTGTTATTGCCATTCTAGAGATTTACATTTTGTGTGCAGTACTATCATTGATAAATAATTAGGAATTACTCTATTGATGACAGTATCACAATAATCAATTTTTGCTTACAATTGTGAAGTATTTCAGATAATAATTTGATGACTAAACTGCTGATTATTTAAAATAATATTTTGATGATTGAACTATCGAGTATAGAGATAGTACGATTTAAAATTTTGTTTGGTTAATGTGTATTATAGTTTAAAATTTCATTTAGTAATTGAACTATTATAAATTCTCAAGTTTTCTCTTTTTGAAAATTAAATTGAAAACCTACATAAATTTTATAGTTTTCTTAAGACAAGTAATATTTTTAAAGAACGAGGAGGTGATTATGTGGTATCAAGTTCCTAAATCAATCCATATGTCTAGAGCTATGGACTTGGAACTTGAATAATGACTGAACTTAAATTTAGACACGGACTAAACATAAAAATAAAAGTGGAAATTACAGAAAACTCTAGAGTTAAAATCTAGAGTTCTAAAACCAAATTTCAAATTTGCAATTTCATAAATCAGAACATTTACTAAATATATATAATTCACAAATCCCTAATTTTTCTCCACTTTCATGTCCCCCTCACCCCCCGACACTTCTTGCAGAAAACATCCATACGCTTCAATTTTTTTTGCATTGTCATCCCTATTTCCATGTTTTATTGCAGAAGACATCATTTTTCACCAATTTGAAACGTAGGAACGTTTTTCACAATATAGGCCAAACGTAGGGACGTTTTGTGCTATTAGGCCTTTAATAATTATTTGGACTCACTTACACTTTTTAAAACATTTAGGAGTAAGATTGTAATTTATTCTTTATATTTCTTTCTCTTTTTTTTGGCTTTATTTAAATGGGAGGGTATTTTGGTCATTTTCATTAAAAAATGGTGAAAATGACGTTTTCCGCAAGAAAATGTGGAAATAAGGGCAAAAATGCTAAAAATAAAAGGTGGGGACGTTTTCCACAATAAACCCTAAAGGTATGGACGTTTTGTGCTAATAAACCTTTTTTGTTTGATTAGAGAGTGGACCTAATCTTGCTCATCATGTTGAGGTCGTACATTTAAAATATTTTCATTAGTATCATGCGTTTTCTAAACTCATCAAAGTTGTAGTCATTACTTACATATGTCCTATTTGTCACTACAACAATTCAAAAATCTAACAAAAGCTAGCAAGGTAAACATTATTCAACAATGCAACCTTAATTTAGTAGTAAGCCAACAAGGCAACAACTATCCAATAATTTCATTTCAATTTAACCTATTAACAATACCCGTAAGAAAACAGTGACAACAAGCATAATACTTGCTAAAACGTGCTCATGTAAACAAGCAATTTAAAATCGAGTGTGAAATGATCAGACAGTCCAATGAGCACTATGAAAATTATATATATATATACATATTTTTTTTTTTTTTGGGAAAAAAATAGCATAAGTATAAATCATAAGATTATAAGTTAATGCGTATACTAGTTTAGCCCTTTGGATCAGCCCATATTTTGATCCAACTTTAGGTATTCCAAACCTATAACAAACCAATTTTAGGATTCTCTTTACATTAATTTTCTTCAAGTATTTTTCAACATCATCATCATCATTATTATTTTGGGAGATTTACTTGTACGTTTTTTTTTTTTATTTCTTCCTAATCAGTTAATGTTTATTTTCACAGCCACCGCTACCCCTCGCCCCCAAAAAGATTTTACTACTCTATCTACTGAAATTGAATATTTATAACTAGTCAATTTTAACGAAATCTGCCTCTCATGAAAAGAATTATTAAATAGTCTTTCAGTCGAGCAAATTGCTGCATTGTCATTTATTAAAATGTTATCTAGATAGAAAAACTAGAGTGTCTAGAAACTCTAATCATTTTATTTAGTTTGTCGAGAATGTCTAGATCATTCGAAATGCGTACAAAAATGAAGGGAGAGTTTTAAATAGACTCAAAATTATTGTCAACTTTATCTAACTCGATGACAATACCCGGATAATTCGAAATTCATGCAGTATTTTTTTTTCCTTATCTAAAAGTGCCATTATTTATAAACGAAGCAAAATTCAATTTCTTATACCAAAAAGTTTCGTACCTGAAAATTTTTCTCTTTCCTAAAATTAGAAATGTCGAAAGAAAGTGTACATAGGTAATTTTAGCAGCTTTTTCTTTTTAGCCCTTATTGGCAGGGATTAAAAATCTCAAATTTAATTTAAGTCAAAGTCAACAATTAATTTTAATTAAATATTTGATCGGGCTTATAACTTTTTAACCATACACTTCACCTCAATTTGGTGGGGATTAAAATCAAATTTTAGTAAATTTTGATAAAAGTTTATGAAATGTGCTGTTAAAAAGTTGTAAGTCATGTGAAATATATAATTAAAATTAATTATTAACTTTAATTTTGATTAAAATATAGATTTTAATTCCAACAATTAAAATTTTTATCTATTTTTTGTCAAAATCTACTAAAATTTTAATTTTCATCTCCATCAAATAGTTGCTTACAACTTTTTGACAGAAGGTCACAAAACGTGAGTCTCTTGATGCGCAAAGAACAATGAAGAGTGCTTCCTCCTTTAATAGGGAAAAGCTGTTTGAACACGACCATGTTAGCCCTGTTTGAATAGGGGCCGATGGGCGCCTCTTGGACATGGCCTTGTTCATTTAGTACAACCCATTTTAATAAGATGAATTAGCACAAAACATTGCCACCTTTCAATATTTTTGTGCAAAATATCCATATCTTTCATTTTTATTTTTGTTTTTTGACAATTTCATCATCTCTTTCATCTTTCATTGCGAAAAATGTCATTCCATCCACTCAGCGTCAAATGCTCCATTAACTCAACAAAAAAGGCTAATCAGCATGAAACATCCCAACCTTTTCAATATTTTTGTGCAAAACATCCATACCTTTCTTTTTACAAAGGTATGGATGTTCATGACAAAAAAATGAGAACCAGCGACCAATAAAAAGTGTTCGCTGATGTGTACAATCACTGACCACAAATGGTTAGTACAAGGGGTGGTCTGCTAAAATTGGACTATTTTTTGTTGTTCTCTTTTGTGACCAAACAGTGGTCGTTGATAACTATTTTTTGCGACCAATTAGTGCTGTTTGCTGAATATTTGGTTATTGAATATTTAGCGACCCAATTCAGTGCTGTCGCTGGAAAACTCGGTGCCGATCCTCCTGCTAATTTTTGCAACTTTTTCCATTATTCTGTGACCAATTTGTTTGCTCGCTAGTTGGTTCAAGGTTCCAACGACCAAGGTTTGATCCCTGGTTGCATGGTTCCAGTGACCAAATTGCGATTGGTCGCTAGAACTCTTGGCGCTAATCCTCTCGCTTATTTTTGCAGTTTTTTCACTTCCTTTTCCGACCAAATAGTTTGGTCATTGGTTGTTCAGGGTCAGTGACCAAGGTTTGGTTGGTCGCTGGTTGCATGGTTCCAGCAACCAATGCAGATAGGTCGCTGGAACTCTTGACGCCAATCCTCCTGTTATTTTTACAACTTTTTCGCATCATTTTGCGACCAAATAGTTTGGTCGTCGATTGGGTTAAGGTTCCAGCGACCAATAGTTGGTCGCTGGTTGGTATCTTTCTGCAACCAAAGTCGTTTGGTTGTTGGAATACTTAGCGCCATTATTCTCACTTCTTTTTTCAAATTTTTAATTCTATAACGACTATACTATGGTTGTTAGAACACTTAATGCTATTATTCTCAATTAATTTCAAGTTTTTTGGTACTTCTAGGACCATTGTACTTGATTCGTTACCACTTGGTCTTAAAGCTCAAGGTCTTAAAATTGAAGGTCCATTGGAGCCCCATTTTTAGCGTAAAATTACATTTTGGAATAATGGATTGATGGAGAATTGTTGGTTAAATATGAAGGAAAAGTTTTTGTGTTACGTGTAATATTATGTTATTGAATAATTTGTGGTTGAAAGGAAGAGAGACAAAAATGTATTTTGGAAAAAATGGAGATTAAACAAGTACTGATTCTGTACATATTGTCGATGTATAAAAAATCTTATTTAGTTTATTACATGTGTAGATGTAATTTAAATGAGAAAATATAATAGTAGCCTATTACGTGTTTATATACTTTAAACATTTTTATGGAATTTCAAAGTTATGTTCTATATATATTTGGTTGTGATAACTACGGATGACAGATGACTAGATGAAACCAACCAACTAGAAGAAGAAATAATTCAGTAAACACAACTAGAAAAGGACGATTAGGGCGTATTTGGATTTTGAAGTTGATGATTCCCTAAATTCGGAGGATCATGAGCGAAGTATTTATGAGTGTTGGGACACAGCTAAGAATGCAAGCTATTAATTAGCGATCGACTGCCCATTTGACATCTCTCGCATACTATAGCACTGTGCGAAGAGTATATTGGCAAGCTTTTATTAAAAAAATTGAGATCGGTGATTCTATTGGAGAATCCTCATGACATGGGATATGTTGATTTTTGTGATACATACTTTGAGGAAGTAATCTCACATATATAAACTCAAATACAGGAACGACGATAGACAATGAGGTAACGCAACCGTTAGGATTCGTGAGGTGTGTCAAGCAGCGAATAAATGAAGAGCTAACACAATTCCATGCAATTTGGTCACAATTTATAAATTAATTAGTCACAAATTAATTTTTAGTTACAAATTATCAAATTATTTCTCACAACTTATTTCTCGTGCACGACAACCACCATCAATATCATCATTACCACCTCTAGAGTCCAGACCGTGCAAAACCACCACTACATTAATCACAACACCACCACTTACCACAACAATGGAAAATCACAGTAACACAAACACGCCACAATCATCACCACCACAGTCGACCACCAATTATAGATCACCTATTAGCTAAACATGTCAATCAAGCAATAGAGTTACTTGTGCGACCAACAATTGACGAAACATCGATCCATTCAAGAAAGAAGCAAAGCCAGTGAGAAAGGACAAGTTAGTATTATTAGAGTTAGACCAAACTTTGTAACGAACAGGCAAGAAAGAACAGGTTAGTATTGTCTTTTCTTTTGAGATCAAAGTGGGCCCTTGTATCCCTCAAATGAATCCTCACTGCTTCTGCGTTTTCTCCTATTTATGGCTCGATGTTATTGAAGTTTAGAAATCAAATGGTAAATAAAAAATGTACCAAATTAATTCGGGATGAGTATTATAGGGTTAGTTATACAGGTCGCAATCCAACTCAAATTTAATTAAGATGTTAAATATCACCCATTTCAACACTAAAAACAAATGTATTTATTAAAATTTATTTATGATTTAATTAATTAATTATATATTTTATTAACTAAATATATTACGAAAACTGAACTATACAATTTGATCGCAAACTAATAATTTAGAGGGTGTTTGATGCTGCTTCTTCGACTGATTAAAAGGGAAAAAAGGATCGGTGGCTTCAACAATGGGCCCCACCCGCAGAGTCGGACCTAATGGGAGGCCCAAGATGCCTCCACCTTAGGCCCAGAATTTTAGGGGGCCCATTTTTTCACTTTTTTTTTTTTAAAGAAAAAACCCACTATGCCCATTTAAATGAAAAGACCTCCAGGCTTCGAGAAATTAACAGCAAAACCTACATGTTCAGAGGTGGTGGTCGGAGCTAATGTGGTGGTCGTCCTCACCGATTCACCGTCAACAATCCACCTCTCAATTCACCGCTCCTTTTTGTTTAGGTTATGTCTAAAATCTAAATTTATTTTTCTTCTTTCTTTTACTTTCCTGCACATAATATAGTATTTCAGTTTTTTTTTCCTTTTCTCTTCCCTTTATTTTGGGATTTTGGGGTGTAATTGCTGTTATAATGTTATTGGCTGATTTCTTCTTGCGGTTTCCAAAATCTGATGCTATGCTATATTCTTCAATTTCATCTATAAATTCCTATTTTTTCACCGATTTTGAAAATTTGAATCTTCTGAAGGCATTTTTGATTCTCCTAACTTTTAATCAAATATTCGAATGTAATTTGGAGAAAAAATAATGGACTATTTTGATGGCAAAACTCTACAGCGGAAGAAGAGAGTGTGAAAGTTTTTTATTTCATTTCAAAGTTGAATAGGGCTCACTGGCTTAATTTTATACAAACAATTTAATTTCTTAAAAAGTTACGAATGGTTTCAAGAAGGTTTTAATTTTATTTTAATTTTGCTTTTAGCTGAATATAAATGGGAGAAGAAGGGTGTTTGTTTTTAGTGTAGTTGGACAGAGCCCTTGGTTATGATTGAATCCATAAAGACAAAGGAAAACTTGCTAAACTTTTGCACGATGTAGGCCTTGGGGCTTTTAGCCACTTGTTTGAACATGAGTTTCTTCCTATGATTCACAAGGGATCAGAATGGTCTCATGAGCAAATGCCTGTAGACGTGGTGGATCATATTGTAGATGTACATCATATTGAAATAGAATCCGAGGCTATAAAAAGAGTAAAGGAAATGATACTTGCTAGTTCAAAAGGCAATCGAGTTATTGGTTATAGATGCCTTATTGAAAGCATATAATTATCTAGAGATAGCATCTCATATACATGATCCTTCACAATATTGGAAGTTAGATGACACAATAATCCAAACTATTGAGACAGCTCCAGACCTAGAATTAAAGGAATCAAGGACTTGATCCTTCGCATTCGCCGAAGAGATTTTTATCAGTTTTGTAATGAGTATGCTATTCTCGAGGAGCAACTAGACAATTTTAAGGATGTCACTCCACAAGGTATTGTTTGTTCACAGAAAAGTGGCACTTAAAGAAGAGGATGTTGCAGTCACCAAGGTTTTTATTTTTTACATGGAAATGATTAATAGTGAGGTTATTCCAAAAAAAAAAGGGGGTGGTAAGGTTTAGTCCCAATCCCAAGTAATTAAAATAGAAATTGAGAGTTAAGAAAATAAAGATTTTATCATTTTCATTTTGCCTTTGTTCTATGGCCTTTGCTGGGATATTATTTATAGACTGCTTTGGGATCCCTACAGCTTATTTTTTGCCTTTGCTTTTCTCACTTTTCAGTAATTGTAAGCTAACGAGGGACTTGAGTCAAATACCATGACTCCTAAATCTGCATCTGGAGCTCAAAAAGAGAAAGAGAAAGAGAGAAAAAAAAAGAAAAAATAGTAGAGGCATTAATTCGAAGTCAGATTGGATAAACGAATAAATACTTTAATGAGAAGAGAAGGAAGGAACACCAAAAAATTTATTTGTTGTTTTATTGTTGATTTAAGTTAACAAATTTAATTCCGTAAACTTCTAATTTTTTTTTACAAAAAAAAAAAAGGATTGTTTGCTACGACTTTGGGCCTAGGGCCCAAATTTCGAAGTTTGCCTCAGGCCCCGCAAAGCACAGGTACGTCACTGCCCACCCGTGACACACCAAATCAAAAAATGCGGCTGAGAAGGACACCAAAGGTCAAATTTCTGATAGAAAATTTGTGCATTAAGCTAATGATGAGCTGGCAACATAGGAAACGTTTGATGCCTTCATCTTACTTTCTCAGATTAGATGAAGAACTAGAGAAACAAGAAATTTAGGCCATCCCGAACTAGATTTCTTTGATAGGTTACTTGTAAGGTTGCTTATCTTAGCGTTGTTGAATTACTTATTAATGTCACTGTCAGTTCAATGTCAAACCTACAACATGTTTCTACTGTAGGGATTTGGACGATCAAATTTTAGGTAGTGACGGATTTGGGGAGACTGGGCTGGGCTGTAGTCCCCTCCACTTAAGCCAAGAAGTTTTTTTAAGAGTATTATTATTTTTAATTAAAAATTAGTTTTTTATGTGTAATTTTTTTTTTCAAGTATTAGCCCAGTCTTGAATCTAATCTTGGATCAATCCTTGTTTTAGGCAGTTTTACCCTTCAAAATTGGTTTTTGTGTATTTGAGCTCACAATGACTGGGCAGCGTTGAACAACTTTGATGCATCTCCTTCTTTGAATCAGATGAAGAACTAGAGAAGCAAGAAATTCTGGTCATCCCAATTAAATACACCCCTACCTTATGGTGATAAAATAATAATCCATCACATTTTGTAAAAAGACCACCATTCAAGTTCAGTCCCTTTTCTATATAATTCTAATAATAAATGTCTCATGTTGATATTATAAAGTTTTGATGATGATTAAAAGAAACTTGAAAGTTTTTAATCAATACCTACTTCTTCAATTGCTGCCACTAGTCTAGGTCAAGTGTACAAAAGTTCGGTTGAAGTACTCTGGCTAGGTTGTTGCGTGAAGGTCCAAACACCTGGTATTGAAGAAGCTATAGGGCTGGATTTTTATCTTATAAGAGGTTTAGGTTTCTTCATAAATAAACATGTTGAAATAATTATTAGTGATGTTGTTGCTCTTATTTACTAATTCGCTCAGATAGCTTACCAAGAGATCATTTATATGCAGGTTAGTTTTTTATATTATTTTGCCTTTCTACCTTTTCCTAAATTTACCTTCTCTTAGAAGAGGCAATCCTAGGATCACTGTTCATTTTTGTCACCCTCGTTTTCACACTAGAATTGGTTTGGAGTTTGCTTCTTTTCACGCGTAAAATGGTTACTTTATTTTATTTACTTTTGAGTTTAAACATTAATATATTATGTTCCCATGAATAGAATAATTTAAATAGTAATCCATTTTTTTTTAAATTTTTAATTCAAATTAGCAACGGAAATAACAACAGAAATCCATTGCTAATCATCGACAGATTTAATCGGTAGGTAAAATATGCGATGAAAAAATTTGTTGCCAATGGCATTGCTAATTAGCTACGAAATAAGTCGTCAATTAATGACGCTTATTCATCGCTAATTTAAAGATGTCTAAGAAATCCGTTGCTAAATTAGCGCGAGAGTTTCACTATCAGATTTTCCGACGGATCGATTCCGTCGGTAATGGTTGTTAGCTACAAAATTTAGGGCATTGACAACGGAAATTTCTATCTCTGAAGCTGCTCTTTTTTGTGGTGATTTCACTCGTTGTGTCTTTACTCTTCTTGGTGTAATTTTGCCGTTCTTGGCCTGCTTTTTGATATACAGACTGAAAAGGTTCAAGAAATACGGTGAAAAAGAAAAAAAAAAAAAATCAGAGTCCAGGTATCATTTTTCAAGTAAACTTTATTTCCCTTCCTTTCTCTTCTCTCCTTTCCTTTTGAGTAGGTCGTGGTGGTAGGTATCTACTGAAGTATGTTGATATGGAATTACCAATAAGCCTAAAATGGATTTTTTTTTTCTGGGCTGTACTATGGATATTGATTGTACTTTTTGTAATGTTCTGTTGACAATAATTTATTTGGATGTACATAAGTAGAAGCTGGAAGAGGGATCTCATTAGGTCCTATTTTGGATAAATTCGCTTCTTTGAGAATTGGAATAAAAAAGGATTCAGCTGGTGATCATATCGAGTACCCATTGTCAGTAGCTGCTACAAATAATTTCCATGAAGACAACATTCTTGGTGAAGGTCGATCAGGGCACGTTTATAAAGTCTACTTGACAAAGACTTTCATGCAGCCGTTAAAAACCTATTTGCTGTTGGGCAGGTGGCTCCGTAGCTGAAAGAGAATTTGAGGTAAATTTTTGCAAGTTTGATTCTATCTTCTGAAATTTGTTTAATCTTATGCAGTTTTTCATTACGGATTTATTTCAATTAATTTTGCAGAATAAGATTCAGCATCAGAACATTGTTTCAATTTTGGGGTACTGTATTCATGGAGAGGGGCACTGTCTCGTCTATGAAATGATGCACGACGGCTCTCTGGAATTGAAGTTACATTCTAATGATATTGTCTCCACGAACGGCATGATTTTGACAAATAGAATGCTAATCAAATTTTTGGAGTTTTTAGAAGATTTATTTTGTTGTTCAATCTTTTGGATTGTAAAAAGTCCTCATTTAAAATATAAGAGTAAATATAATATTTATTTAAAAATTTGTGAAAAAATTATATTCAAGGACTCCAAAATTCTTAGGACCGACTCAGGCTCCAATCTTCATTACACGCATTGTCACACATTCAATATTAAATATGAGTGAATGCTCAACAAATAATAGCATGTGTCATCATATGCATGCGCGTGATTTTCAATACTTCTCCTCATTATAATCTCATTCTCGAAGTTTGCGTATTTTCTCTCTATCTTTTCTTATTCATTTTTTTTTAACTCTCTGGGCTTGAATTCAATTATACAATCCGACCTAAAAATCGATATGACCAATAACATGCGTGCTTCCTAGTGCTCGTGGGTCCATCTTCACCCACTAAGACTTAGTGGGTCGTAATTTTATCCGTCTTGTACATTGTCTCTTGTCTATTGCACCAAGAATTACTATAAATCTAATTCATACTTGGCCTATGTATATGATATCTCGTTGTGTCGATTCCACCAAGAAACCTCTGACGGCATCCATATATCGGCATCAAACCTCCTAAAAATTGTCATTGATTAACCTCAATGATAGTTGAGAACTTAAAGCGGCGTATCTATCTAGACATGGAGTATTGTAAGGTGCATCAGCTGGGAGATTCTATTATACTAAATGTTATCCTTTCATTTCAGATGGCATATCTAAGTATTTATCATTATCCCTCTTTTACTAGTATTATTTTTGTTTTTATCAGTTATGCACGTCTACTTCTTTTACGTTCGTGTGTGTGTAATTTCACAATATCCAATGTACTATGCATAAGTCATAATTGCCAGCATTATTCAAATGAATATCCATGTTACTGTATAATTGAATTTATCTTCAACACTCCAATTGTCCACGAAATTTAGCAACATTATCATATTCCATGTACATTTCACAAATAGCACAACTAAATTAATCATATAGGAGCACAGTATAATATAAATATTATTAGTTTTCATTGTAGTTGGGCCTTAAACATTTTCCCTTGCCTATCACAGCAGTCACGGCTTCATTCCTTCACATTTCGTACAAACGATTCACTTGGAGTTCAACAATCGAAGATTTATCCTATATATCATATATATGGTTAAATACCATCTAAACGAAGTCCATTGAGGCTAAAGTTACCAAATACAGATTTCAAAGTCCATGACTCTCATTCAGTGCGGACACAATTTTGCCGAACATCAATTTGGCCGAACACCGAATGTCCACATTGGTTATCTACTCCTCTTCTCCTTCTTTTTACCAAATTGTACCATATCAAGGATCAACTTAATATCCTCGTTTCCCAATTATTCTAATCTAACAACTATCAAAACTACGAAGCCTTTAGGATTGCTGTTGATAACTTGAAACCCTGCAATTTGGTATCATAAATTCTAAGCACCTCTAAACTCACTTACAGTTTAAGTGTTTAACTTCTTTTGAAATTGATGGCTTCTGAACTGGAATTAGTAGAAAATATGGTAATAACAGAATAACGACCTTAGGAAGATTAACAGAAGTGCAGCCAATATATTTGATAAAATTCCAAACGGGTTAATTTCACAAACAGTCACTGAACTTACCTAAAAATTTCAAAACGGTCACTGAAGTTACAAACTTACAGAAACGGTCACTATTTAGGAAGGTTTCACTAATGGTCACTCCGTTAAGTTTAGGGCCTTATGATTTTAATTCAAACTTAAAGGACCAAAACATATTAACACACAACCTTGAGGAGTGCAAATTTCATCTAAAAAACCCAAAACCCAGAAACGAATTAGGACCACAGACAGGAGGATTGGGGATTTTCTTCAAGGGTGGCTACCCCTCTGTTTAACCAATGATTTCTTCATCCTCAAAAACTAACAGCCCTTAAAGAGACAGCAGAGGAGAAACTTTTCTTCCACACATACAATCCCACAACTACTCAATCATTCTATCCATCTTCTGTAAGTACGAGTGCTCAGATTTAGATCTTGTTTGCCTGATCTATCGTCTTCTTTGCCGCCGAAGCCGCTGCTCCTCCATCCCCATTGCTCCCCGATTCCGACCCTTTTGGGTGTCTTGGTTTTTCGGCCGGAGTGTGCGGCTGAGCCCGCATTCTCCGACTGTCGATTCTGCGAGGAGGAAACCCTGAATGTGATGGCCTGCAAGGTGACCCCCATAAGAAGGCCAAGTGTGGTGCTTCTGTCATGGAAAAATGAACCTGTAGACTACAATTATTCACACAAAAAAGCCCCAAATGTAAATAAATTGTTAGCATGAAAAATTGAGGGTGCAGGATCAAGAAAATTGCACCTCTGTGTGAAGATCATAAGAAGAAATGGAGGAATGTGTGGGGGAGGAAGCCAACAGATCATTTGCTGGATCCATCTCCTTTTGTGTGTGAAACAGTTTCTGGGTTTTGAGAGTGAGATGTGGAATTCTTGTAATTTTGAGTGATTTGTGATGTTGGAACTGTTGAGATTTGAGGATGGCTTATAAGTAGTACTGTACTATTAATTTCCAGCCAAACATGAGGTTCAAGGTTTTTTAGATGAAATTTGCACTTGAGGTCCTCAAGGCTGTGTGTTAATGTGTTTTGGTTCTCTAAGTTTGAATTAAAATCATAGGGCCTAAACATAACATAGTGATCATTAGTGAAACCTTCCTGAAATTTCAGTGATAGTTTTTGTAAGTTTGTAACTTCAATGACCGTTTTGAAATTTTTAGGTAACTTCATGATCGTTTGTGAAATTAACCCAATTCCAAAAAGAAAGAAGGCGCGTATAGCAAATGATTCGTTACCTTCATACAGCTAAATCTAATGCAAATTAACAGTTTGTAAAACAAACATGAACCATTGAGTCTGGAATTCCAGTGACACAACCCTTTTGTCCAAGCAGCTGTACGCACATCATCGCCGGAATTGTATCCCGATTGACGCATCTCCCAAAAACTGCCCGCATTACCATTGATGGGGAACGTCATATTGGAAGAATCCATTGCCTTAATTGACTCCAATGCTCTGTTTTACCTCAATACCGGAAACCCTCGAATATCTTCTTTTACAATTCAACGCCAATAGCTTTAGTTGCCCTGATTTGCCATATAATGGTTCAGAAAAATCAAAATCTATCGTGAAGGTACACAAATTCAATTTTAGACTTAGAATCCGTCATTTTCTATGTATCAAATCATTAAAATGAATAAAAATAATAACAAGAAGTCAACTCTGTAACCAAGCACGAGATTGAAAAGACCTGCTGTATAGTGTCGTGATTGTGGTATCCGACTGTGTAGCGACAGAGCTAGAAGTTTAATGGCTGAGGCGCTCTTAGGTGGAGATCGGAGGAGTGACAGAAGAATGGGTTGAAAATTAGGTTGGAATGAATGGTATTGAGTTGGATTAGAGTCTTAATAGGTATTAGGTTGAATGGTATTGGGCTTTTCACTTCTTATTTGGGCATTTGGGTTGTGTGGGCTAGAAGTTTAAAAGAAAAAAATTATTTAGAAATTTGGGCTAGACCCAAAAGTTCAGTGCTTCCTATGCCCGCACTATTCCTGAATTGGCTCCATCCCTGTGAGATGGGGTCCACCAATGCATTGAACATGTGAAAAACTAGGGTGCCAAAATTAATAAGAGCTCTTCAGAATGAATATAATATCCTACATATATAAAAAAACGAAAGAAGTCTTGGACACGTGTCACAAAAAGTGTATCGTCATTTGATTTTTTATTTTTTATTTTTTTTGCTCTCACTTCATTAGCTAAAAAGCCCATTGCCCTCCTTGTCCATTCTTCCACTCAACCTACCACTCCTGCACTACTCTTCTTCTTCATCTTCTTTTCCTTCTTTCCAAAAATCCAAACAATTGAAATCTGTCTGAATTATAATTTGCAAAAGAAGGCTAAATTGCACATATTATTGTTCTGGGTTCATTAGTTATTCCTATGTAAGTTACGCGATTACTTTCTTTCTATCGATTCAAATAAAATCAATCAAATTTGAAAATTTTAATTCAGTCGGGTTTGAACACGGATTGCATTGGTGGGCAGAGAAGTCTTCGCGAGACTCCGCACTGCACGGAGATTGCAGTGCGAATTAAATGAATTGCAAGTCTAGATGATTAGGGTGAAGTTGTTTTGCGGAAGTTATCTATTTCTGTTTTTCTTTCTTAATTTTTCATTCAACAAATTGATACTTTAATTATATTGCAGTATTGGATATATGAAGCATTTCTAGATATTGGACAAATTTGGACGACGTAGATTTAAAATATTTACAGAGTCCACGAATGTACAAATGAAAGTCAAACATTTAAGCAAAGCATTACAGAGTCCACGAATGCACAAACGGTTAAGCAATTTTTGGCTACTCAAGAGGGGTGTGTGTGTGTGTGTGTGTGTGTGTGTGTGTATCCCCATACTAGAGCGCTATGCAGAGAGAGAGAGATTGCTCTCCACGCCGTGCTGCGTAGAGATATCTAGTCTTCGCGCATATCCAATTTTTTCCCCACCCTATTGAAACTTCCTCTACTCCTTAACCTTAAAACTTGCAACTCTCATTTTTTCTTCTACATGCCTTCCTTCTCAACTTCCTGATATTTGGAGAAATTTTAGGGTTGTTAGTTTTTGTAAATTTTAGTCAAATTTTGGGTAAATTCCTTCATTTAGGTCTCGTTTATGCGTTGTTTCCTTTTTTGGTAAATTTTGTTTTGATTATATCTCGGTCAATTTAAGTTGGATTTGAATTCCATTTGTTGGAGGATAATTCTTAAGATTAGGATTCTCAATTTTAGTCATTATCTTGATTTTTTTTTTCATTTTTGGAAAAACAAAATCTTTTATTTTATTTTATTTTTTTCCGAATTTTTCTAGGGCTTTTGCTATATAAAGCATTGTAAATGATTGACTGACAGAAATAAAAATTTTTGGGAGTTCTTTTTTCTCTTTTTTTTTTTTTTTTTTTTTGGTTTTGGGCTTGGG
>NW_019229022.1:26830-57368 GCF_002742605.1 Olea europaea var. sylvestris
AAAAATTTTTGGGTGTTCTTTTTTTTCTTTTTTTTTTTTTTTTTTTTGGACTAGGGTATGACTTTGGGTCATATGATTTTTTATTTGTGTTTACAATGTTTACAATGTTTTGACTACAATGGCAATGAGAGAATGACAACCATTGGCTTTGAAATTCCTCTCCTTATTTATGGTCAAGAGGTGGATTGAGGCTTAACACATTATTGTTATTTTATGAGTTGAAATTTTTGATGGAGGACTCATCAATGATATTTATTCTAGATTAAGTTAACATTATTTTCCGTGCTAAATGTTGTGATGAAAATTTGCATTTTGATGAAGGACGATACAATCTCAGCTGACAAGCATGCTCTCATTATTCAACCATTCATAGGTCGGGGAAAGCGAATCCATGCTATACCATTTTATAATTCCTTCATGACTGGTAATTTCTTTGAAATTTACTAGAGTAGATCCCTAATTAATTTGCTAGGATTGAATAGATGGTTAATTTAACAACTGATATGGCAGTTCCATCCCACCTGATGGATCCTAAGAAAGATTTAGCTGTGTATGGGTATGGTACCATTGCCTGGAAGAAAATAATAAAGGAATGGAAGAAAAAGTAGATTGACAAACTTCAAGTAGTGAAGCATTAAGGAGATAAAGGTGGAAACAATGGTGGAGATAAGATGGACGATCGTGATTTACCCAACTAGGTTCGCCTGTTTTGTTTCTTTTATCATATGCTGCTTTATAGGATCCGACTTTAGTGTTTTTACTTATAAATTGTTTTTATGTTCTGTGTTTTGGTCCATCAGATTGCATCCTCTTTCTCTTGGGTTGGTTCTTTATAAGCTTAAACAGATCAAATAATTCATTATCATGAGATATGAAAAAAAAAAAGAGATGAGAAGTAAGTCAATTCCAATCAATTTATGGATATCTTTCACATTTATAAATGATTTTCTTTCAAACTTACATATACCTATTTCTTACACTATTCAACTAACGTGCAACATACGTTCACCCTACTAGTATTATTAAAAAATTTATTAAGTTAGGAATTCATAACCTTTTACGGATCTCAATTTCAAACTCAGTACAAAAGGTTATGGTCATTATTGTTAATGCTGCGTTGTGGTCAATGCAAAGGGGTCGACCCCCTTTTTTAAATTATTGATTGGCCTTTATATTGGGGGATCGTCTCCTTGGTAAAATAATTATAAATATGATGGAAGGATAGCTTTTGGGGATGATTTTGAAATTTTGTCCAGAAAATGAGAATTATGGTCGGTAAAAATTCATACGTCATGTATTAGTGTGGAGAATTCAAAAATCAAGTTTTAAGTTTAAAAAAAGAAAAAATCAGGTATTAACTAACTAATTAAAAATATTGATTAATTAAATATAATAAGGTCATAATTATACAACTAATGGTCACATATACATAATTATAGGTCACAACTAATTTATTGGTTAGAGATTATTTCGAGCTCATAAATCAAAAATTTTATAAACCACAGTTTATTTCATTAGTTACAGACCAAAAAAATTATATGTCACGGTTTATCTATCGGTCATATATTTTCAAATTTGTTGATGGCAAATTATTTTTTAGTCACAAATTATCGAATTTTAAAATCACAGTTTGATAGTTTGTCAAAAAAAACAAAATCATTGGTCATATACACTAAACATCCTACCCTGATCCAAATCACCTATCAATACTTGGTTACAAATAAACCAAATAGTTGGTCAGAATCACTATTACACCCTGCGACCGCCACAATACCACTATGATCACTACCAACAACAACAAAAACGAGAACCAAAACACAACAATCGCCTGCACCACACCTCCACACAACTGTCGAACACCATCTCGTCGCCGACACCACCTCCATCGCCAGTTTCACTATCAACAAAAATCACGAAAATCCCTAGCACAACCAAAACACAACGACCACCACCACTCCAACAACCAAAAAAACACCACTACCCCCAACACCGTACCACCACTAGCATTATAAGTATCCTAACATCACACCACCACTACCAGAGCCACCCCTATCATAACACGACAATCGGTCAACACCACTACACACCGTTAGAGCCACCACTACACCACCGCACATAGTTCCGCAGCACGTATTGTACGCACACAACCACCACATTCGCAGCACTGGCCTCGCACCGCACACCTGACACTCCACCATCAACGTACCGCATACCTCCACCACTAAACCTTCACTCACGACACCACTCAAAAATTAAAAAATGGAAGAAGGACGGATTTGTACATGCATGATGTGGGTGAAATAACGCCGTAACGCACTGTAATTTACGCTCCTGCTGGAAATTCGCGCTCATTAAGGGTGATATGGATTGAGAGTAGGTGATGGGGTTGGGCGACGATGACAGGTGGTGACGACGGGAAGATGAGGAATTCCTGATTGCTGGATTGGTACAGAGAGAATGGAGGAAGGCGATGAGCTCAGAAACAGGAGAGATATGTTGGAGGGAGAGAGTAATTATGGAAATGAATTAGGGTTTGGATATATGAGGACCTGATTTGTGAATAATGAAACTTCAATCCTGATTTTTGAATTGTTGACTCTAGACACGTGGAATTATGTAATTTTCACATTACCATCCCCAATTTATAAAAGAGGATTAAGGGCCCAGTTGCAAACACTATTTAAAAAAATTATATTTTTGATGCAATTATAATTTTATATTTAAAAATTTCTTAAGACAAAATTGTTAATATTATTAAATCAATAAAATACCCAAAAATTCACAAAAATCCCAAAAAAGTAAAAGAAAATTTCCATGGCATTATAATATCCTCCCATCAAAATAAATTTCATCCTAGAAATTTAGAACGCACCAAATAACTCTACATTTCTAGCCTTAAGTTCTTCTTCTTGTTTCCATGCTACATTTTTGAGGTTGATTACTCCACAAAATCCTAGTTCTCTAGTCGGAAGATGTGACATTAAACACCAATTTAATTCGGCAGTAATTCTAAGTCTAGGCTTCCCATGACATATTCACACTTTTGTTATTGGAATATGATTCAAAAAATAACCATATACATCAAACATAAGATAGTAATGAATCACACCAACAAAAATAATTGAGATTAAAACTCAAACAAATATTTCAATCGTTCAATAGAAAAAGCATGACTGAATCTATGAAAATTTTAATAAAAGTTAAATCAATCTCCAAAGAAATTTATGAAAAGAAAATCTAAACCCTAGAATTGTTCAACAATAAAAATCACATTACATGAATCAAAGGATGTTGAAATCTCCAATTCCAATCGAGTTCTGTCGCAACTTCACCGAGATCTTTAGTTCTCCACAAATTCTTGCACAAAACCAGAGAAAAGTAGGTACCGAGATCTTTAGTTCTCCACAAATTCTTGCACAAAACCAGAGAAAAGTAGGTATGGAGATGTGGCTTCTACATTATGGGATGATCTAGAATATCGTGAAAGATATGTGTTTCCATAAGAGTTTAACTTAAATTAGGTAACCAAACTTCACGCCTTAAAAGAGACCAAGCTGCGGTTGCAGGGTTCAATAATTGTCGTGCCTTAATTCTCTGAAGGTGGCCATGCGACCGCATGGCTTTAACAGCTTTCGCCATGCTACATTTTAGTCCCTAAACTTCGTTTCCTCGATTATTGGTCTCTTTTCTCGTTCTTACTTCTTCCAATGCTTATTGTCTTCTTCCAGTTAGCCTTCAATTCTTTCAAACCTTCATTTCACCTTCCGATTTATCTTTTAGATATTTGCAATTTGGTCCTTGAACTTTTTACTCTTCCATTTTTGTCCTTTTTCGCTTGTTTCTTCCAATTTCCACCGTATTAATCCATTTGCAACCTAAATCAAAATATAAAAGTACTGAGTACATTTAGGCATCAATTTATCATAAAAATGCAAGGATTAATGGATGAAAAACCTAAAAATTTACGTCATTATCACACTTCCAACTTGTTTATTACTAGTCCCTAGCGATTTTACGTAAAACAAGTCATCACGATTGATATCGTCACTAGCATCAACACTACAAGAAGTTAACAGTGTCATGATTATTTCAAAAATACTTACAAAATTTGTGAGTGTGTGTCCATCTTACTGCTAATCCTAACACATACAACATCAAGTATGTCTCTAGCTAAAGGTTCAGCTCAATAACTCACGGGGTATCAAAGTGTTTAGTGCAGTATTTCTCTCTATGGAGTTGAGGAATAGGTACACTCAAAACATGGGGGCTTAAGTATTTATTAACAAGCAACAAGCCAAACATTGGAATCAAAACATAGAAAAGGTGGTAATGAGGCTTGGGTTGGGCTATATGAAAAGAAAGGCATAAGGATTCAAGGACTTTCAAATACATAGTTAGGCATCTCATCAAGTATTTTAATAGATCATGTCCTTTAATCAATGCATTCCTCAACTTTCAATCCCAAAATCAATCCTCATTTTCCTTTCTTTCTTTTTCTCCTTTTTCATTTATTTTCAATAAATTCCTCATCTTCTTCTTTTTCTTCTCTTTTATGTTTTATTACTTCACTCGAGCACTTATCAACTCTTATCCCTTTCCCCGTTACTATTATTCTCAAATGGACATTCAATACCTACTATACACTTGGAAGCATANTATATATATTTACTTTGAATACCCTACCATCATTAGGGTCCTTAATTTCAACTGCCCCATTTTTAAAAGCTCGTTTCACCCTAAAGGGGCTAGTTCACCTAGAGCAAAGTTTTCCTAGGTGCTTGTGAAGTCTAGAATCGTACAAGTATACTTTCTGATTTGGTTCAAAAGTTTTTCTCAAAATGTTTTTTATCATGAAATACTTTCATTTTTGACTTGTAGATTCTAGAACTCATATAAGCATCATTTCTTAACTCTTCCAACTCAGTCAATTGAAACTTCCTAAACTTACCTCCCTCTTCTAGATCAAAGTTAAAATATTTGAAGGCCTAATAGGCTCAATGCTCAAGCTCTACAGGTTTGTGGCAAAGGCTTTCCAAAATTAAGTCTATAAGGTACCGTGCCTGAGGAGATCTTAAAAGTCGTACAGTAAGCCCAAAGTGCATCATTTAGTCTTAAAGACCAATCTTTACGATTGGGGTTTACCATTTTCTCCAAGATTTATTTAATTTCCCTATTAGCCAATTCTACTTGTCCACTAGTTTGGGGGTGGTAAGCAATAGAAATTTTATGAACACCCTATACTTTTTCATTATTTCTTCAAATGAACGATTACAAAAGTGTGTGCCTCTATCACTGATAATAACTTGTGGTGTGCCAAACCTAGACAAGACATTTCTTTAAGAAATTTAACAACCGTTTTTATTGTAATTGGCCCTACAAGCTGCTGCCTCTATCCATTTAGACACATAGTGTACTACCACAATGATATACAAATAGCCAAATGAAGGTGAAAAGTGTCCCAAAAAGTCAATTCTCCAACAATCAAATATTTCTATTATCAAAATGGGATTTAATGGCATCATATTACGTTGGGACAAAGCACCAAGCTTTTGGCACCTTTCACAAGTTCTACAGTATGCATTGGTGTCTTTAATAAAGTGGGCTAGTAAAAACCACATTGCAAAATTTTTGTAGCAGTTTTTTTCATAAAGAAATGGCCTCACATGCTTGGGCATGATAGAAATTGAGTACGATGGGTATCTCCCCATCAGGGACACAACATCTCAAACTCTGATTGGGACAGTATTTAAATAGGTATGGATCATCCCAACGTAAACTTCGTACCTCAACCATGAACTTTCTCTTTTCTTGTGCACTCCACTCTGTTGGGATTTTACTTGCAGCCAAGTAATTTACAATATGATCAAACCATGGTAGAGAAAAAGAAAATAAATTCTCATCTAGAAATTCATCTCTAATTGGCAAGGGGTTCATGTTATCTTCAATAGTCAGCCTTGACAAATGGTCTACCACCATATTCTCCACTCTTTTTTTTATCCTTAATGGTGATGTCAAATTCTTGCAAAAGTAAAATCCATTGCATTAAACGCACCTTAGCATCATTCTTTGCAAGAAGATACTAAAGGGCTTCATGATCTGTAAAAATTGTAATAGGAAACCTAATCAAATAAGAGCTAATATTATCTAGTGCAAAGACTACAGGTATTAACTCTTTTCAGTAGTGGAATAGTTTATTTGAGCACCGTTTAGTATTCTACTAGCATAGTAAATGACAAAAGGCTTACCTTTTCTTCGTTGCCTAAGGACAGTACCTATTGCGTAATCACTTGCATCACACATAATTTCAAATAGCAATGTCCAATCAGGTGGTTGCATTATGGATGCTGAGGTTAGTTTGCCAATCTGCATTTCAAATGCCTCTTGGCATTCTGGGGTCTAATGCCTCTTGACATTGGCTTGAAATTTATTTTAAAATTGATTTCAAATTTATTTATTTTTGAAAACCTGGGCAATCACCCAGTGTAAAACCATGTAGGCACCTAGTTTTGTTGTTAAAGGCTTGCTAGCCTTTAACGTATGCAAGCGAGAGCCTGAATGTTAAAGCTGAGCACTCGCCCAGTTCACATGCAGCCTTTTTTGTGATAAAGTGAATGTTTATATGTTGAAGTCTAAAAATTAAGTGTAAAAATTCATGTTTAAGTGCCTACAATGAGTTTGTGAAAATATCTAAAATGTACTAATACCATTTTGATGCTCAAAATTTGAAATATGATCCTAAATTATTAATGCACTCCCTAAACTACATGTAATACAATAATTAATCAAAATGAGTTAAAAGGGATAGAAAAATGGGTTGCTTCCATCAAGCACTCGATTTTTGGGTAGTCTACTCTAGTATTTTCAGATGAACGATGGACTTTTCATTTGAGAATTCCCCACTTTAGTAATGTTTCAACCATTGTCCATTAACTTTAAATGTCCCTTTGCTCTTGTAAGTGTTCTCCATAGCTCTATGTGGGAATACATTGGTTATTGTGTATGGACTGGACCACCTTGACCTTAACTTTCCTAGAAAGATCTTGAGTCTAGAGTCATACAAAAGAACTTTTTGCCTCACCTCAATCTCTCTTCTCTGAATATAAATGTCATGCCACTTTTTGGTGTGTTCCTTATAAAGCTTTGCATTCTCATATGCTCCCAGTCGAAATCCATTCATTTCATTCAATTGAAGCAATCGCTTTTCACTAGCCGCCTTCAAATCAAAATTCAAGTTTCTAATTGCCCAATAAGCACGATGCTCCAATACAACTAGTAAGTGGTATGCTTTTCCAAAAATTAGACAATAAAAAGACATGCCTATAGGTGTTTTGAATGCTATTTCGTAAGCTCACGAAGCATTGTCTAGCTTCTTAGACTAATCCTTTCTTGAAAAACTCACTGTTTATCTCGAATATCCTATTCCAATTCCCGATTTGGGACTTTAAGTTACCCACTGGTCTGAGGGTGATATATGGTGGCTATACGATGCCGGACGCCATATTTAGATAACAACAATTCAAATTGGCGATTGCAAAAATGTATGTCCCTGTCACTTACAATAGCTTGTGGTGTGCCATAGCTTGTGAAATTATACTTCTTTAGAAACCCAATCACTTCCTTAGCATCTTTGGTTGGTAATGCTATTGCTTCTACCAAGTTGGAGACATAGTCAACTATCACAAGTATATATTGATTCGAGAACAATGGAGGAAATTGTCCCATAAAGTTAATCCCCCTCACATCAAAATGTTCTACCTCTAGAATACTATTTGGAGACATCTCATTCCTTCTCAAGATATTTCATGTACGCTGACATTGCCACACCTCTTCACAAACTCAAAGTATTTGAAATATTGTAGGCCAGTAGAATCTAGACTATAAAATCTTTGCAACAGTCTTTGAAGCACCAAAATGCCCCGCATAAGCAGATGAATGACAATGTTCAAGTATGCGAGGTACTTCTTACTCGGGAACACATCGCCAAATAATACCTCCCATATAGAGAATGGAATCTTCCTAAAAGTAGTATTTCAAGTCAGAAAAGAATTTCTTTCTTTGATGACTCTAGTAATCTGGTGGAGGAATAGATTTAACCAAATAATTCACAATGTAGCATACCAAGGTGTAACCTCTACGCTAAACATCTGCTCGTCTAGGAAAAACTTGTTAATTTCCACTGACTTATTTTGATTTCCCTACTCTAGTCAAGATAAGTGGTCAACTACCACATTTTCACTTATCTCTTTATCTCTAATTTTTAGATTAAATCAATTTCCTTCTTTGTCATCAAGTATTTCAATGCAGCATGGTCAATGTAGACTATGACCTTTGACCCAACAAGATAGGATTGAACTAGGAGTTCTTTCTTGGTAGTGGTATAGTTGAGCTTTGCATCCTTCAACGTTTTGCATGCATAGTAGATCACATGAAACATTTTTCTTTTCGTTGTCCCAACAGTGCTCCTGTTGCATAATCACTAGCATCGCACATTAGTTCAAACAGTAAACTTCAATCCGACACTACGATGACAGGTGCTGAGATAAGCTTCTCTTTTAGAATGTTAAAAGCCACTAAGCATTCCTAAGAGAATTCAAAAGGGACATCCTTAACTAGCAAATTGTAGAGGGGCTTTGTAATCTATACGAAATCCTTAATGAATCATCGATAAAATTTGGCATGCTCAAGAAAACTGTGAATACCCTTAACTAATGTAAGTGGCAATAATTTCTCGATAACTTGGATATTTGCTATGTCTACCTCAATTTCCTTAGTAGAAATACGATGTCCCGAAATGATGCCCTCTTGTACCACGAAATGGAAATTCTCCCAATTTAATACCAAGTTTGTCTCCTTGCATCGCTGTAATACCAAGCTCAGATGCTCCAACCATTCATTAAAAGAAGACCCAAAAATTGAGAAGTTATCCATAAAGTTCTCTATGAATTTTTCCATCATATCAGAGAAGATGGCCATCATACACTACTGCAAGGTGGCAAGGGCATTGAATAGACTGAAAGACATCCTACGGTAGCTAAAAGTAACATAGGGACAAGTGAAAGTAGTTTTCTTCTGGTCATCTGATGCTTTTGGAATCTGATTATATCCTGAATGTCCATTGAGAAATCAATAATGTGAGTGACTTGCCAGCTTCTCCAACATCTGATAATGAAAGGGAGGGGAGAGTGATCCTTCTAAGTAACAGTAATGAGTTTTCCGTAATCAATGCAAACTCTCCATCCCGTAATAGTCTAGGTGGTATTAATTCATTCTTCTCATTTTGAACTACTGTAATGCCTCCTTTATTCAGGCACGACCTAAATTAGGCTAACCCAAACATTGTCTGAGATAGGATAAAATATTCCTGCATCTAAAAGTATAATCACATTTGCTCTAACCACCTCCTTTATGTTTGGAATAAGCCTCCGCTAGCCATCTATGCTCGGTTTGAAATTTTCCTCCATGAAAATTTTGTGCATGTAAAGTGAAGGGCTGATCACTTTTATATCAGTAATAGACCACCCAATAGCTGTTTGATTTTCTGTGAGTACCCAAAGTAATCTCTACTCCATCTTGCTAATTGAGTTCGAAATTATGACTAGAAGTGTAGACGATTCCCCTAAATAAGCATAACATAGATGAGATGGTAGTTGCTTGAGCTCTAACTTATGTGGTTGTTGAATTGATGGAAGTGCTTTTGGAGGTCCGGTTCCCAACTCCTCAAAATTTCATTTCACAGGTATCGTGGGGTTGTCTCCATATATCTTGCACAAACCTTGATCTCAGTAGAATCATTGTGAGTGGAATAAGAATGCACAATATAAACCTCATACGCGTCTGACGGGTTTTGCAACCGAAAGGTGTCATGAATTACTCTATCAAGCACATTGATATGAAAACAGCTGGCTGACTCAATAGGATATTTCATCACTTTAAACACATTGAAAGAGACCTGCTCTCTCCCAGCCTTAGAATTAATTGACCTCGCTGTACATTTATGAGAGCTTGTCTTCTTCCATGTCCATTATGAGGAAATCCATTGAAAATATGAGTTTCTCCACCTTTACCAAAACATCTTCAATGATTCATCGTGGATGAGTCTGTGATTAATCAGCTACTTGTAGATTGTCTATAGTTGACTTAGTTCCCTTAATCCCAATTTCCTCAGAACAAAGAGTGTCATTAAGTTAAAACTGGCACCCAAATAATATAATGCTTTTTCAAAATAATAATTTCCTATGATGTAGGGTATAGTAAAACTCCCTAATCTTTTAGCTTTGGAAGAAGCTTTTTCTAAATTCTATTACTGCATTCCTCTATCAACATCACCATTTCTTACTTCTTCAGCCTGCGTTTGTTCGATAGGATGTCTTTCAAGAATTTGGCATAGCTGGGTATCTGAGTGAGTGGCTCAGCCAACAAAATGTTTATGTCAAGTTTCTTGAAAACCTCCAAAAATTTCATGAATTGATGATCTATCTTATGCTTCTTCAATCTCTGAGAAAATGGAGTTGGGGCTCATATTGATGACAGGAGTGGTTACTTTTTCCCGTGGTGTATTTAAACTCTCTTTGGTAGTTGCTTCTCTGGTCTGGTAAGTCTGCTCCTCGTCAAAAGAAGGTACTGTTTCTTTATCTGCACCCAGTCTCTTCACATTAATCTATGGTAATTGAACTCCACTTCTTGTAGTAATTGCTTGAACATGCTTGTACAATGTGAAATGTAGGCTACTAAATATCCACAATTGGGTCTGGATGGATCCACTAATCTGTATCGAGGATTAGCAAATTTTATAGTCATGACGAAATCTTCATTTTCTTGGATTTGAAATCGGGCATATTACTGTATATGATTTTGTATTCATGTCTTTTCTCAACCTTATACTGAAAATTACTTGCTAGTGGAACAAATGAGGCTGGAAAAATATCACCGTATTTGTACATTGAATACACAAGTAAATAGTTAGTTGAATTGCATCAACTCTCTGTTCTACTCAACTGATAAGCATACCACCACCAATAAAAAAAAGAAGAGGAAAATCCTTGGCATGTGGATCTTATGCGAAAAATATACTGTGTGCATATGCATAATGATTGAAATTCACTATTACTAGGAGTGAATGAAAGATTTTTAAACAAGTTAATTGCTTCTCTTCTTAGAGATGAGAACTGTGCATAAATACATTGTGTAATGCTAGTATATACATGATGGATTCCTTGTTGTGAAGAATGAGTTGCTATTATATTAGGCAATTTCAGTAGATAATAGGAAGAGCAATGTCCAGAAGTTCAAGAGGAAGTAAGAAAACTTGTTGATGTTGGCCAGTTGGAATTTGTGTATTTTGATTCTTTGTAACCTGCTATTCATATCCTTTTCTAGAGAAGTTTGACATTGAACTATTTTAATGACAGTAGGTGCAGAAATTGTGACTGGTGTATACATGGTTAAGCAACTACTCATTATATAGGCATGATTGACCAAACAACCCTTGGCCATCGATTGATAAAGACAAGGCGGAGCCAGAAGAAAAGTTTTGTGGGGGCAAATTACCAAAAAAAAAAAATTGATCGTGAGGGCAAAAATTAAAAATTACAATGACTTTTTTGAAAAACTTGAAAAATTATTGGCAAAATTGAATTTCTAATTTTAGTGTGGGGGCAGTTTGTGTTGGGAAAAAAACAGGGAGATCAATGACACAATATGAAATATAAGATTGCAAAATCAAGAACAAGATTAAAAGTAAAGAAGAAGATTTGCAGAGGAAACAAATGTTTTATTGACAACCAATGAGAGATATTACAACTCAAAAATAATGATTTTTCTAAACTGAATGAAGAGCCACACATTTATCGGGGATGTCCCAAACCCTAGAAATCATATAAGATATGGAAACTTTGTCAAAATACTCGTAAAACGAAATAAGGAAAAAATTCATGCGACATCGTTGCTCGAGCGATAGCTCAATGATAGGCGAGCGACTGGTTTCTGATCCAAATCATCCAATAGTTGAGCGACCGTCCACTGTTGTAAGTTTTGACTTTTCCTTTTCGGATCCTATTTTGACATCTTCAATCCCAATCATCCAAAACACGAAACCGCAAACCTAATTTGGGTCACCAAACCTAACAATCTCTACCTTGGCACAAATTTCAGTGCAATGAACGAAGCTCCAAAAATTTTTCTACCTACAAAAATAATTCTGACTGCAGCGAAATAGACTGATTTCTTCAAATAGTACCAAATCTCTCCACCTTACGAAAACGCTCTTCCTCCACTCTAGTATTCACATATGGTACCAAACCCAAACATCGGGTTCCCAAAATTCCCAAGGAATTCAAAATTTACCAAACAAGGTCATAGCACACCCTGTAGCAAAATCTAACCAATATTTTAACCGAAGGCCCCTTGCTAGTCTCGACACCTTCAAAGACCCCAAAAGCATAAACATCGACATCAACAAAATCGTTCATATTCTCAATTAGTCCTTCCCTACAATTGAACACGACGGAACTGCAGACGATGGTGGCAAAGCGAAATTACCCATATCTTCAAAACACCCCTGAGTAGTGTTCTTCAATAACAACTTAGAGTCAATCTCCAAAGGTACCATACCAAATTGTATGTCCACAATAGTACTAAACTTATGCAATCTTTACGAATTCTGTACGATCTTGCAAGATGTTCAGTTGAGACCTTGCTAAAATTTTGTATGACCTTGCAAAACGGGAGGTTAATGACACAATCTAAAGTATAAAATTGCACAACCAAGAACAAGATTAAAAGTGAAGAAGAAGATTGGAAAAGGAACCAAGTGATTTATTGACAACCATTGAGAGAGAAATATTACAACCCAACAATAATTTTTTTTCCTAAATCGAACGAAGAACTATATATTTATAGGGGACATTCCGAACCCAAGAAATAATTATAAAATAAGGAAAAAATTTGTGTGGCACTATCGCTCGAGCGATAGCTCAGTGACAAGTGGGCAACGAGTTTCTGCTCCAGATATTCACCCTATCACTCAAGCAGTAGGTGAGCGACCTTCCAGTGTAGTAAATTCTGACTTTTCTTTCTTTCTTGGATCCTATTTTGACATCTTCAAGCCCAATAGTCCAAAATGTGAAACCCTAAACCTAATTTGGGTCACCAAACCTGAAAAACTGTTAACTTAACACAATCAAAGTCCATTATCGCAAAATTTCCTCGAGAAATATTGATTCCGTGCTCAGAAAACAATCAAACGAACACTACATCTACCAAGGCTTGACCCAAAACTTCACCTTTACTTCGGTTGCCACAAGTCTTCTCTCAAACCCGACAAAGAAGAATGGATGGTGGTGGTAATAGCTAGAGTAGAAAAAAGAAGATGCAACAATGGTGGGAACTCTTCTTCTCCCCGACAAGCGGGCTGTCTCTCATTTTTCCTCTCTTGCACAAATACACACCATAAAGAAAATGGCTATAGGAGGATGGATATTAGGTGGGCTTAATTTATTCATTTAAATGGGCCACAATAAACTAAAGACTACAACAAATGTGCTACTTAAAACTAAAGCAAACCTAATAACCATTGGGCCAAAACTCACATATCCATCAACAACAAATCCAACCCCAACTTGGGTCATCCAAAAGTATAGGTCATTTTCGAGTCGAGCCAAGTCTATGTGGTTAATATTATATGTCAACTATTTTAAATCATCCCTCGAATTTATCGAGTATCAAAACCTAACATCCATAATCTATGGATATTACACATTTATATATTTTAAAAAAAAATTGTTCTTACTTTATCATTCATTTATTGATTTGTTTTTTGTGTCTACAACTGGGATTTGATTCTATTCATTTTGCATGGATTGATTATCAAGGCAAAGCAAAACATAGGGTAGGTAAATATCTTGAAGTTATATGGCAGGCTTCCAGGACATTTGGCTCATCTTCTCAGGTTATGAATGAAATTAGTGGTCCGTGCACAATCTTTTTTTAAGTTGCTTCATTTTTTTTAATTAATTTGTAACATAACATTAAAATATATTAATCAGTCTAAATAATTCACGTTCTAAAATAGTATGTCCTTTTTAACAAAATCCCTTCTAAAATTATAACGGTAATCGTACAATGCACGATCCGTCACTAGTGAAAAAAAGAAAAAAGAGAAATAGATTGAATCACTGTTATGGGAATAGTAACCTTAAGATTGCCTCTTTTTTTTTTTTTTATATATATATAACTCTTACACAAAATAAATCCTTTTTACATCTTTATTTATTTTATTTTTTTAAGATTTTCGTCTACATCTGTTGTAGTGTGACCCGAATTCTTGGGATTTTAGGAGTTGAAATTGAGTTGGTCTTGGAGAGGTCAAGTCATGGAACGGGGTTAAAAATCGTCGCATTTTCGCTGGCTGGTCCCTCGAGCAAGGGGAAGCAAGTTTGGAGCAATGGCTACTCGCTAGCTTTTCGCCTGGTCGTCACTTGAGCAACAACTTGTTGCTCACTTTTTGGTGGCACGTCGTAGATCCTGATTTTTGCGTTTTAATGTGTTTTGGACTCCTATTTGTGTACAACTTGTTGTTTTGGGCGTCTCTACAATCTACCATATTGTAGCATGAGTTTTGAGATTAATCCCTGAAAGAACAAATCAAATAACATCTTGTGAGCTAGATTCAATTGAGGCATTGAGTCTTGAGATCTTAGATTCAATTGAAGGTATTGAGTCTTGATATTTGTAAACACATTCCTATTGATTATAATAAATTTGCAAAATGAAGAAAAAAACCTCAACTTTCACCCCCAAGTCCCAACAGCCACTCACAAGTCTTACAACAACAAACGTTGCAAAAGGCGAGTTTTAGCAACGTTCGTCAAATGTTGCTCTAAAATTAATTTTTTGCAACGTTTAATAAATGTTGCAAAAATTAAAACTTTTTGCAACATTTATTAAATGTTGCGAAAGGCAGCATTAGCAACATCTACTTGCAAAATGTTGCCAAAGCTCAATTATGTTAGTTAATGGCAACATTCGCTTATTAAAATGTTGCCGTAGACCCTTTTAGCAATATTTAACCACCGAATGTTGCATTTTATGTGTTGCAAATGATGATTTTTGGTTTAATGATATGTGGTTAAAATGTTAGAAAAAATGATATATAGAACTTAGATATGATTTTTTTAGAATGTGAGATTGAAAAATAGCATAGGAAAAGGTGATTTTGAATTAATAACTTTAACGCAAGAACTATTACTATGTATCTAAGCGTTTGCTTTCTGCTATATCACTCGTTAGAAGTAATTGAGTTCTTAAACCTCCACTCACATTCGTGGATAAACATAATTTAGATAAACATAAAGCTGTGGGAATGAACAAAAAAAGAAGACCATCTATATATCAAATTGAATTGAAATTGCGATTTTAAAATTATTGGTTTGGATTTAAGTGAGTTATGTATCTAGTTTTTAAAAATGGTTAAAAAAACTGATCTGTTCGCTAATTTCTTTTTTTTTTTTTAATTACTTCATTACTTTAATATATAATTTAAAAAATTATTAATTTACTAGCTAGGGGTTTTATTGGATTTTGGGGCAATAATTTATGATAAAATTTCTTATCTATTTCAAAATGAATAATTTGTAAGTTTAAATTTTATGATTGAACCTTATATTGACTTACTATTGATTTAACTAGGTTATAACGAGATAAATATATTTGTATTACAATATTTGTTTGAAAGGTTTCAATTCAACTATTATATTGAGATTTCACATTAATATATTCTTCATATTTAAAATAGGTTATTTTATAACATTAAAATCATAGTTTGAAATCAAATTGAACTGTGAAAAATGATTTAGTTTGAAAAATGAAATTATTTGGTTTATTTGAAATTTTTTCAAATCTTTTAAAATGATTTGACTTGAAAATAGTTTTAGGAAAAATTCGTCCAAATTGAATTAGTTTGAATCCAAATATGCGGATGACATTATAACTAAAATACTTAAAGAAGGGGAAAGAGATTAAGTATATTATGAGTACCATCTGGCTAAACTAGTTACTCCTGCTTAATCATTTCTTCTAATGCTAAGCCAGTTGGATACAATTAGAATAATGCTCTCTCTCACGTCATGGGTCCTCCATTGTTAAAAAAATACCCTCAAAATATCCATCCTTCCCCCTAAATGTGAGAAGAAGTGCTCTACCAGACCTGTAGAGCAGCACGGTTCATACAATAATGCATGCATGAGTAGACCTAAGAGTAAAATCAATCATGTCTAATATATTTTTATCTCTCAATTATCGGACAATTGTTTATTATCTAACAAATTACTTGACCAACACAATATTTTATTTGATTCTCTTGAATATATTTAATGTTTAAATTAACGCTATAGTAACCTTCATCTAAATTACAATAGATGCAGCCATTTTCGATTGCTCCCTTCATATCATGAAGAAAATAGGATTAAGTAATATGAGTCAAATCAATAACAGCTATGCTATTGCCTCATTGATTTAATGACACGACCTGCCCCCGAACCACTCGTCCTGAAATGTGATGTACACCGATAATAGATGTTGACTAGATGTCAAATCTATCATCAAGACTGATTATGAGTTACTACAAAAAAATGCATCAAAATCAAATACTTATGTAAAATATAATGCGATGAGCCCAAAATATTTACTTCTTGCTTCATTAATATGAATCATATCACTTAATATGTCGTGGGTCTATCACTTTGAAATCACTAGGCTCCTCCAACTATAAAGAACCAATTGCTACTTTTATTGAAAATTATGAAAAAATACATAAGTTGATAGTTTAGTGAGTGGAGAAGTTTGAAAATAATTATACTTTCTCATTTATACATTTCTATCAAAAATTGAGTTCACATAATTTAATAGTTCACCTTATAACCACATTTAATAATAATATTAATAATTAAGATGTGAGTACCAACCAAAAAAATAAAATAAAATCAAGATGTGAGACCTCATCATGCTGTAAAATATGATATCATACTCATGATATAATCATCAGCTCAAATCTATACCATCATCTCCTTACACCATATGTGATCCACAAAAAATGTACCATTTGACTAAAATTCATAATCCGCCCCTTGGGCAAAGCACCTTCATCATGGGGTCTTTGGCCTTCTCCGTGAACGAAAATGGGTCTTAAAGACCTCTGATATTCAATTCTAGAATATGACCAAGGCCCCTCTGTGAGTTATATATACACGGTCAAGATACTCTGTGTATGATAGAACACGATCAAGGCCCTTCTGTAAACTTAAAAAAAAACATATAATCACCGGTACTTTTTTAGTCGATCCCAATATCACACATCTTACATTCCGTTTCATAATTAATGCATATAAAATCTTTGAGTTCCACATATATCATAGTGAAGGAACATTCCCAGATTAATCATAAGATTGAACAGCTAATTCACACAATCACATGTAATATAATAGTATAAGTATTTATTAATATTAAAAAATATATAAGTTTTTCCACTCACTAAGTTAAGGACCGATCGCAACTTCATTCTTCTCGTCACTTCCTCATTCAAATACTAAGTATGATAACTCGCACTCTTCCCAAGAAATCATATCTTTTCATCAACGTGCCTTAATCATTTTTCCTACCATTAAAAATAATAATTTATTAATAAGAACTTGATATCGTTCATTTTCAATCTCATAATCCCCACTAGGGTCACTAACAACATATACTGCTTTTTATAAATTATTTTAACACCTAAATTTGGTTTCCATAATAAAATATCCAAGAAAATCACATAATTGACAAAACTAGCACTATATTTCTAGAACATTACGCCGTGACACCAATGTCTGTTTATTGAAAACCGTCTCCAAACCTATTGACAGAAACAGCACTTTCTGGACGTAATTACAAAAACAGCACATGTATTACAATAGCTCGAAAATTGCTTAAAACAATGGAGAATTCCAATCTCAAGTCCTTAATTCAAGTGTTTAACATCATATAATAACAAGAAAATCAAAGAGTAAGCCTTTATCTCACAAACCCATTCAACATTCCACTTTCTTCCACACAAATTTTCAAATATACCTCAAATAACTGTCACTAACCTTTAATCCTTCCTAAACCTCGAATTTAAGAAATTTTTCCACGAACCCTAAAATCTAATATCATTCTTAAATAAATGAAACTTACGCCTACCCACGAAATTGAGAATGAAATTGAAGACTCTAGCTCAAATCCTCATTTTTCTTTTCTTTTTCCACCTTTTTCTCTCCCCTGTTCCTCTTTTTCTGTCATCTTCTCATTCCTTTTTTCTTCAAATGAAGGATGGGTTCAAATTTGAATTGATTAACTTATTTAATGGAGCACTAATAAACTATTTGCAATTTAAGTCCCCCAATCGTCACGCCATATACTCTTTAGCCCTTTAATTTCTAGTAATAAAAGCAAAATCCCTTTGATTCCTAATTTATTTAATTTCTAGCCCTTAAATACTTAGTATTACAATTTAAGCCTCATGAAATAATTTCTTCAACTTAAGTCCTTATTTGACTTTGACCAGTTGAATTATTTGACTTTGACTATAAATAAGTGGGGTGTAACATTTAAGGCCTCTGTCCGATCCTAAATGCAAGTATAGATTGATTGTGGTCGATAATACGATTGGAAAGATCGGCGAGGCATTTATGTATATTTCTTATTTACTTGTACTGAAATTGAATGTACTAAACATGTGTGTGAAATATATATGCCTACACATTATTATACATAACTGAATCCTACAATTGGGAAAAACATTAAATAATTTTTCTTTTTTAATGTTATCTAGCATATATCGATGCAAAAATCCTAAACTAGTGATATTTGTATAATTTTAAAACAAATAAGGAAGTATTAATTTGTCAACAATCATTAATGATTGATATTTGCCAATCAATTTCATAAATTTAAATGTATAAATCTTTTAAATAGTCTATAAATGTTCTATTTTTTGTTTGTAAATGGATAATTAGGCAATTAAAACGACTTCAAATTTCTTGGAAAGTAAGTCAATCAGCCTCGTGACTTTAATTTTTCAAGGACAAGAATGGACTTTAAACAATTGACAATGACACATCATGTGCCATCCTCCCAATCGTCTTTAATTGAACAACTTGCAATATTTTATTTTATTTTTTAATTTTTCAAACAAACTAGTATGTTTTGATTAAGCTCCTATGTTACAATCATTTTCTCATAACTCATCTTTTTCTCAAACTTATTTTCAGTCACACATTTTCACGATAAAATATTTTGCATGTAAACCATTTTTTTTTACAACACATTCTCAAAAAAATTAATATTCGAAAACTTATTTTTCCCAAAACTTATTTTTAATGGTTGTCGAATAGGGGCTAGTATGTTATAGATAGACAATTGTCTTTGTATAATTGGCCAATACTATACATGGGCATTGGGTGTTCTAATAATTGTGTGGCTTGTTGTCAGCTTCGAATGATAAGAATCGAGCTCTTGCTTATTGCTGGTCATAAAGATATCAATCACTAGATGGACAACGATTATAACGAGAACTATCATGTAAAAGGGTACATCAAAATCTTGGTCATGAAGTAGCCTATGATGCCATAAAACAAGACTAGTAATGTCTAAGGTAAATTGCTGCAATGTCAATTACTAAAATGTCATCTAGATAGAAATACTAGAGTGTCCAGAAACTCTCACTATTTTGTTTATTTTTTGGAGAATGTCTAGATAATTCGAAATGTGTGCAAAAATGAAGAGAGACTTTTAAATAGACTCAAAATTATTGTCAACTTTGTTTAATTCGCCAATAATACCTAGATAATTCAAAATTTGTTTAGTAAATTTTTTCCCCTAAAAAGGTCATTATTTAGAAATGAAACAAAATTCATTTTCTTACACTAAAAAGTTTCGCACCCGAAAATTTTTCTCTTTCTTAAAATTAGAAATATCAAATGAAGGTACATAGATAATTTCTGCGGTGCTTTCTTTTTTTAAGAACCATTTGACGAAAGGTCCCAGAACATGACTCTCTTGATGTGCTGAGAACAATGAAGAGTGCTTCCTCTAAAAGGAATAAAGCAACAAGTATAGGCTAGGCTTCACAGGGCCTTCACGGGCATTTTATATATATTTGGTGACGTGGCAGTTCATTAAGTCCTTGTTTGTCTCACATTAAAATTTTAATACATTTTTCTCTTTTCTTTTTAATTACACATTCTTTAATAAAATAAATATTACATGTAAATCAAAAAATTTCCTTTTTTCAACTACTCATTCAGTCATTCTCCAAAAATTATTATTCCAAAAATTAAAATTTCAAATAATGGGACCAAACAATAACTTATTTGAACCATTTGTGGGAGGGAAAAAGAACCATTGTTCCAAATCCATTTGTTCCGTGCATGGCTCCCCCAAATTGGAGAACCCATTTTGCATGAGAACAACTACGATGTCTTCCGGCGGAAATCGTAAAACATGTGTTGTTGTCTCATTTATCACGCGTAGCTCGACCATATAGCTTCAACCTCCATTGTTGGAGAGGCCTGAAAACTCTCTTCACCTGAGTTCCTGAGCCCTGAAAAATCCATCCCGACGCCTTATTCGGCTAAAATTGCGACTGCCCAGTCATGTAGCTTACACTTCTGGTGTTTTCTCTTCTAAGCAACATTGTGCATTTTTGCCAGCGAAAGTCATACGGAATCCTGGCCATATTCTCAACCTCCGACGTTTGCCCACGTGAGGCACACTCTTCTCATTTTCTTTAGTGTTGTGCAATTTTAAATTTCAAGATTTGTGTTGTGTATTTTAATTTCTAATATTTGTTGCTTTGGAAGATCTGTACTTTTAAGATTAGTGTTATGGAAGACTTGCATGATGATTTTTTGTTCAGGTGAAGACATGTGGGCTGTTAGAGTTTACAGCATGTTCATGCATGCCCCACTTTGCTTAAATCTATGCAATTCAAGTGTCGCCATTAGTTAATCCACTAATTATTTATTTATTTATTTATTATTTTTTCAGAATAAACTCCAGAAAATCCTCATATTGTCTCATATTATACGTTATTTATTTATTTGTTTGTTTTGCAGCATCAAGCAAGAATATTGGTATAGAAATAGAAGAGATATCACTTGGTTTTTATGAATGCTGATTTTGGAAGATTTGTGGAGCTGCGCATTGTTCTGTCACTTGGTTTTTCTGGAATCTGATTTGGAATCAGTTTTCCATTTGTTTATAACCTTTGAAAATTTTGGAAACTTGGTTTATATATATATATATACACACACACACACAATAAATATATATATTTTTTATAAGATTTACAAGTTAAAGGACAATATAAACTTTTGTAAAGTTTTTACCATGTAAGAATCTGAAAATTCTCAGCACGCGTCGTTCATTGTTCAACCACTCTTCGATTGATTCAAGGTATAAAATGAAATATTATTTTTTTAGCATGATCACGAGTTATCTTGCTTCATTTAATGAAATGTTACAAGCATGTTTACCTCGCATGATTTATTAGTTGAACTTTTTCAAATTTTTATTGTTCATGCAAGCGTGGAATAAAATAGATTGTCACTAAAAGATTAAGTATAATTGAACTTATATGTGTCAAACATGATTAGAGCTTTACAAATGCATGAATAGATTGTACATGTACGAATTTCGAGGACGAAATTCATTTTAAGGATGGGAGATCATAATGCTCCGAAATTTTATAGAGTAGAATTATTTGTTCAAGATTTTTTTTCCCTTTTAAATTTTGGAAGTCGATGGACTAAAGTGAAATAAGTGTTAATTCCTTTTATTTTTGAGTCAAATAATTAGAGTTTTGGTGAGCGAGTATTAGTACATCAATATTAAGCTCATTTTGTAGTTCTTATTAAATGACGCACTATGAATCAATTCGGATAAATTGAGCCCAAGATATTGAAGTACAAAGAAGTTATCTTTAATTGGTAATTAATTAAAGTTGGTTTATGAGTTTAATTAGTGATATGACGGCCATGATTTCACGTGTAGGATATATGGAAATCCTATTTTGATATTGTTAATTGTTAAGTGTGTGTATGTATGTGTGTGTGTGTCTATATATATATATATATATATATATATATATGTATGTATGTATATATATATATATATATATTCTCTTTCTTTACTACACTCACATTCTTTTTCTTTTTCTATTATCCCACCACGCTTCTCAGCATACTCTGATCGAATAAGCTTAGTATAAGTAGGTGCACAAAGTGTAAATTTTTGTAATTGCATATAATCTTTACTAATTATTATACTACCATTATCTTTTAATAAGAAACTTAATCCTAAAATTAAGTCTGTATTTAAAGATAATTCTCTTACCCATACTGAGTCTTTAGGTAAACTATATTCTGTACTTTTTTCACAATTAGTCTCAAAACTAATTCTTACTGGTTTAAGAATATCTTGATAACTATAAAAATTTCCATCCATTTGCTGGGCTTCTATAGGTTCCTTTGACTTTATTATATATTTTTCTAGTATTATTTTTTTATTAATTACACAATGGCTACATCCTGAATCTATTAAACCTAAACAAATTATTTCATAATTTTCTATTCTAACATAACATTTTACTTTAATACTTTTTAATTTTTCTGAATTACAAAAAACTTGGACTAATTCTGATTGTTCAGGAATAATTTCTGGATTTTTTCCTTTTTTACTTATTTCAAAAAGTTCTAATTTCTGTAAAATATATCTTTGCATATCTTCTAAATTTTCTATTCTTTTTCTTAATATTTTTATTTCTGATAATTCTATTTGAATTGAATTATTCTGATTTTCTTCTTCAAATTCTATTAACTCTTTTTGTATTAAACATTTTTTACATGCTTCTAAAAAACAATCTTTACATTTAACTCTTAATTTTTTACTAGGATACCATTTACATATAAAACATGGTATACTATCTGAACCTATTTCTTTTACCCATTTATGTTTACATTCTAATTATATATCCATAAATTCTAATTCTTCATCTGAGTCTGATAAGTTTTTAATATTTGAAAATTCTTGTATAAAATTTTCATAATCTGATTGTTCTTCCAAATTACAATTATTATTATAATCTTCTATTGATATAATACTATATATTGATTCTTTATCTGAAATATATTCATCTATTTCTAACAAGTCCTCATTAGTGCATTCTACTAGAGTACTCCTTTTATCATTATTATTAATCTTTTTTGGACATGTTTTAGTTAAATGATCTGTTTCTCCGCAAACATAACAATTTAATTTATTAGGATAATTTCTTTCTGGTTTAAATTTCCTAACATGTCTACTTTCATCTAAATAAGGCTTTCTTCTATTAGATTTTCTAAGATAATATCTTTTCTTAAAGGGTTGACTATTTTTTTCTTTTATCATATCTTCTTTTATTCTTTTCTCTAAAATTATTACCATAAGTCTGAGGTGTATAAATATCTTTGTAAAATTTATAATCTGTCTTTTTAAGTTGATTCTGGATTTGAAATTCAATACGTTTTTCTTCTAAACATTGCATTATAAATTGTGTTCTTATTCCTATGCTCCATAATTGGTCTGGTCTTTCTATAACACTCTTATTTTCATTCCACTTTTTTGTTATTTCTAATCCTAAGGGACCTGGTAATTTATGGAATAATTTTTTACCTAATTCTTGGTTAAAAGTATTACCTGATATAGAAACAAGGTAATAATATTCATTTAAAAATTGTTTAACTTCTTTTCCTTTAGTCCATCTATTTAAACTAAGTTGTTCTAAATTTCTAATAGCTTTTCTTTGAATTATTACTTGTCCTGTATTTGGGTCTGCTCCTGTTAATAATTCATGTATTTTACTAAAAAAATTATAAGGATTATTTCCTAATGATACTAATGCTTCAAATTCTGGTTGTTTATCTTTTTTATAAGCTTCCCATGTAACTTTAGTACTTTCTCCAAAAAATGTTTCTAAGTATTTATACATTTCTAATGGTTCCATATTATCTGCTAATCTAATATAATGACCTAATATTGTATTTTTCCATACTTCTATTATATTATTCCAATTTTGGGGATCATGTGCTGTAATATTTAATAATTGTGGTTTATGTGGTGTTTGAAATTCTATTTTAGGTTCTAAAGGTCTAGCTTTTTCTCTGGCTATATAATTTCTTTCTTTATCATTATAATCCGTATAAGGTATTCTAGGAGGATGACCTCCTTGATATTGATATTGTTCTGGTTCAATTTTAGTTTGCATGACTTCATCTGCTAATTCTTTATAATTACTACTTTCTGAAATTTCTGTCATATTATCAATTTCTTCTATATTAATTCCTACTCTTATATTTCCAAAATTATCATAATATTAATATTCTGTTTCTCCTATTTGTTTATTTAAAAACAAATGATCTTCTAATTTTAAAAGTTCTGTAAGAGATAATTTCATTTCTAATTCTTTAGGATAAAAAATTCTATCTTCTATTTCTATTTCTACTTTATTAATAAATTCTTCTGTTTGTTGTTCTTCATTAGTATTATTAGATTCTGTTTCAGAATCATTATTTCTGTTTATGTGACTATAATTACCAAACCTTAAACTAGTTCTTCCATGTAAATCTTTATATGTTATAGCTTCTTGAGGAGCTAGAATTGGTTCTTGAGTTTCTAAGAATTTTTCTAAATCCCATTCTAATCCTGCTAGAAGTTCTGAATCATAAGTTTTAGGCTTAATCATTTTTATTCCTTTACTACTCATTAAATTTATTACTTTATCTATATATAATTTATATTTTGTTTGAGAATTATTACTACATCTTCCTAAAAATCCTATACTTATTAACAAATTTTCTCCTGAAACAACATCTTCATATCCATGTGTTTGGATTCCTATTTTAATTTTTTCTGAAAAATCTTTTATGGTTAATAAGAAATCTGGATTACAATATATAATTCCATTATTATCATTCATATCTACTTCTGTACTAGCTATCATACTTTTTCTATATTTTGAATTCTTTCATCATAAATAGTGAGTAAAACTTTATTTCCTAAATTTTTTCTCATTAATCCTTTAATTCCTATTACTATTAATCCTAGATGCATAAATCTAAAATTCTTTTTCCTCAATTCTTTTTTAGATTCTTCTGATATTAATGATAATTGTCTTACTTGACCATCTAAACATTGAATTGATACTTCTCTAGTATGTCTAAAAAATTGAGTTTTTGATTCAAAAATTCCTCTATTATATAAATTTTCTGGATTAAGTAATTGTAAATCATGAGTTTGAAATCTATTATAATCTTGTTCAGGATCTATAAGTTCTTCTATATTCTGATTATATTGAGGTTGTCTATGTAAAATTATTTCTATAATATTTGTACTTATATTAGAAGTACTATGTCTACCTCTATCATAAGGTTCTGAGGATGATCCTACTTCCCTAATAGTTCTTGATCTACCAGTAAAATTATTCATACTTGATAAAATGTTGTAGATAATTTTCTAGTTATTTTTTCTTTACCTGTATTTTTTAAACTTAATCTATCAAGATTATTTATTATATTTTCGATTTCTTGATTAGGTTTATTTTCTATATTATTTAATTTTTTATTTATATTTTCAATTGCTTCTGTAGTTTTAAGATCTGGAAATTTTTCTTTACTTTCTACTTTAGAAATTTTATTTATAATTGTCAAATTTTGTTCTTTAATAAAATCTAAATTTTCACGAATTTTATTAATATCTTTTTCAATATTAAAAATTCTTTTTTCTAAAGAACTAATTTCTCCAGTTAATTTATTAATCTCTTTTATTAAAAGATCCAGTTTTAAAATTCTAATCTGAATAATAAAAAGAATCTAATGAAAAATTTGTATGATCTGATAAATAATTGTTATCTATGTTGTCTAATTCAATTCTTAATTTTAAATCTAATATAAATATCTGATCAAAACTATCTATAAAGTATTCTTCTCTAAATTCTGAAATTAAAGATCTATATAAATCTGTTCTTTTAATTCTGGATGTAAATTTTTAGTTACTTGTAATACAGCAAATAAATAATCTATAGATTTATATCTTTCTAAAGAAATTAATTCTATACCGTATTCAAAAATCTCTTCTATTTCTTTATAAAATATAAAACTATAAATTATTTTTTCTAGATCTACAAGTAAAATTCTAAAAATCATAAAACAAGTAAGAATTTAAAAGAATTATACCTTCTAAAATCTGAAGAAGTATACTGCACCAGCACCGGAACAAAAGCTCTGATACCAAAAGAAGGGGGGTCCTGAAATAAGGTTAATATTTCAAGGATTTGAAGGCTGTTGTAAGAGGTTGTTATGAAAAATCCTACTCAGTACTCTTCTTAATTAAGAAATCTTTTTCTTTTGATAAAATAATATCCTTTTTTTTTTTTTTTAAAACATGCCATCTGAGATATATGAAAGTGGGCCTAACTCCATTCTTATAAGGACACCACTGGCACTCCCTTAACAAGAATTCTTAAAACAGTGATCCCTTTCCCTCTTCTATGCGTCTTTTAGCCTCTCCACTGGGCCTTTACGCTTTGAGAGGTCACTCAGAGCTTATTTTAAAAACAGTTTAAAACTTTTAACTTGGAGTTAAGACATGCTCTTATCATATACTCAGCATGAAACATAAGATTTTTTACAAAAATCATAAAACTTTTACAAATTAAAAAATTTTATAAACAGAAATTGTTCTTACAAGATCTGGAACTAATATTAACTATTAGCACCATATCTCAGAACTATAAAACATACCTACCGGAATGATCCATCGGTAGTTTTTAAAACAACATATTTTTGTAGGATATTATTCTATCTAAGAATAAGAACAATTAAGAATTTCCCTTTCGGGAGAGAAAGAAAATTAGAACATAGCTAAGAGAATTCAAAGCTTGTATTGTATATATTTTCTTGTGTGTCTACAAATGAAAGAATGATCTCCTTATATAGGAGAAAAAAGAGAGAAGAAGCGTTTTTCAAAAGCAAGGAATCTTTGCTTTTTTCAAAACGTCAAAAAGGAAACAGTAAAAAGCTATGCTATCAAATCTTACTTTATCAAACAGTAAGATTCTTTACAAATTTTTCAAAAAGAAAACAGTAAAATTTTCTACTTTTCATACAATAATTCTTGATCTTTTCTCAAAAGTCTTCAAGTGATTGAGTCTTTTCTGAAAATCACCGTATCTTTTTGACAAATGTCTTCTTTAGGCTAGAATCATTATCTTGTTGCATAATTGTGTCTGCCAATGCTGTCTAAAGAGTCTCCTCCGTCAGTACATCCTTCTGGATGATCTTCTTCTGAATTATTATCTTCAAAATCATCCAAGCCTTTTTCTTGTTCAACCTTCTTTTTGCCTTTATTTTTCTTTTTAATCTGTATTTTCTTTTTCTTTGTAGTGCTTTGTTTAACTTGTTGCTGTATTTCTTCAATTTTCTCAAACATTTCTTTGATTCTTCTAATATCTGATTGAGAAATCTGTTCTGGGTCTTGAGCTGATTGAAATGATTCTGGAAAATTCATTGGGCTTTTCTGTTTAAGATCAATTGGACTAATAAGTCTGGTAGAAGAATTTCCAGTCTGCTGTGTTTGGTCTTCTGAAGTATTTTTATTTATTGTAATAGGATTTTCAGCCTGTTGAGTCTGATTAAATTGAAAAGTAGGAGAATCAACAGTCCCCTGAGTCTGTTGAGCTTTTGGTAAGCCTAGAACCATAAACGGATTTGATAAGTCTTTACCAGCTTCCGTTTGAGCTGGACTAGCTATAGAATTCTTGGGCTCTATAGTACCTGCTTGTATCTGAGCAATTGGATTTGAAATCTTTAAATTAATAATTTCCTGTTCTAATTCAGAAATTTTCTTTTGTAAAACTAATTTTTCTTGTTGTAAAGACTGATTAGATTCATTTAAAATTTTAAAATTCTTAGTCATACATTCACAATGTTCACAAAATTTAGAAGCATAATCTAAAGGCTGATCTGAAACATTCTTTAAAGAAGGAGCAACAAAATAATTAATTCCTATAAATTTTCTACATTCTTCTAATGCTTCTGAAATTGAATAAAATCCTTTATAAAGAGGATTTGGAAAATTCTTTATACAATCTGAAACTTCTAACCAGGTATGATAAATTCCTGGAAGTCTTCCTTGTAAAACAACATAACACTTAAACTTTTTATGATCTTGGCTAAAGTGTTCTGAAAGAGCATTTAAACATGCTAAAAAATATTTTTGATCTTTAGGATTTTTATTATAAGAAATCCATAAATTATCTAAAATACATTTTTCTGATTTTGTTACTGAAATATGAGATAATGTCTTAAAACTAATATTACTATTTGGAAAACAAAGTAATTCTACATTACCAAATCTTAACTTATCATGAGTCTGTAGTATATTTGTCTGAAAACTTGAACTGCCAACAATTGGCAATCCTGGTCTGGGACCTCTTGGTCTTTGCATCTGCAATAAATAATCAATCATATTCTTTATTTTTAATTATTCTACTTAGAATATCTGCAATCTGATTATCACTACCTTTAATATGTTCAAAATTAATTACTAATCCAGTATTAGTAATTCTATCTGTAAAATTTAACCATCTTCTCCTATTACTTCTTTTATTTTCTAATTTCATTTTATTAACAAAACTTACGATTGCTTCACAATCTGTTCTTAAAATAATTTCTTTTTTAGAAATAATAAATAATTCAAAGGAATCTAATGCATAGTTGACTGCAAGTAATTCTAAATCTATGCTACTTATATTTCCTTTTTCTTTATAATTTTCACTATTATATCTTACAATTTTTTCACTATCTTTATCTGCATATTTATTGGGTTTTGCAATTAAAATTGCTCCCCATCCTGTTATACTACCATCTGTTTCTATAATTAAATAATCTGTTTCTAGTGGCATAGATAATTTAGGTAAGTCTTTTAATTTTTCTTTTATTTTTTGAACTAATTTAATATCTTCTATATTAAAATATCTTTGACCTTTTGGTGAAGTTTTACCATATAAAGGTCCTGCAATTTTTCCTAAATTTTTAATAAAAGGTCTAGCATAATTAACTAATCCTAAAAATTTTTGTAATTGTTTAAGATCTTCAAGTTTATCTGGAAACTCTAAGGCTTTCTGAGCTATATGAGGTTGTAATTCTATTTTTCCTTTTCCTATATTTACTCCTAAAAATTCTATATATTCTTTGAATAAAAATATTTTCTTTTTATTTATAATTAAACCATGTCTAATAAATTCTGAAAAAAGGATTTGTAGATGACCTCTATGTTCTCTCCTATTTTTACTAAATACTAAAATATCATCTATATAAACAATAATAAATTTATTATGTTTACTAAAGATACTATCCATTTTTCTTTGAAAAATACTAGGAGCATTTTTTAATCCAAATGGCATGACTAGCCATTCAAAATGTTCTTCTGGGCTAGTAAAGGCTGTCCATTCTATTGAATCTAGGTGCATTTTTACTTGCCAAAAACCTGATTTTAAATCAAACTTACTAAAGATATTACAATCTTGAATCTTATTTATTAAAACTGTCTTATCTGGAATATTATAAGCATCATCTATTGTATTATCATTTAATCTTTTGTAGTTGATTACCATTCTACTTTTTCCTCTAATAATTTCTGAATGTTTTCTAACTATAAAGGCTACTGATCTATGTGGACTTTCTGATTTTTTAATTACTCCTAATTTTAATAAATCTTTTATATGCATTCTAAAGTCTTCCTGGTCTTGATTTGTAGCTTCAATATTTTTTGTTTTTATTATATATTCTGGGTTTTTTATTTTTATTTCACAAAAAACTTTATCTTTTTCCCAATATTTCAATATATTTTCTCCTAATATTTCTAATATTTCTAATTTACTAATCATATTTTCTATATCTTGTCTGTTACTAACAAATTATAAATTTTTTCAATTTCTACAAATTCTAAACATGATTCTTCATCTTCCTTATAATATTCTTCATATTCGTCTATAAAATTATCAAATTCTTCTTTTTCTATTAATTGACATTCTCTTTCTTTACTACACTCACATTCTTTTTCTTGAATTATTACTACATCTTCCTAAAAATCCTATACTTATTAACAAATTTTCTCCTGAAACAACATCTTCATATCCATGTGTTTGGATTCCTATTTTAATTTTTTCTGAAAAATCTTTTATGGTTAATAAGAAATCTGGATTACAATATATAATTCCATTATTATCATTCATATCTACTTCTGTACTAGCTATCATACTTTTTTTTATATTTTGAATTCTTTCATCATAAATAGTTAGTAAAACTTTATTTCCTAAATTTTTTCTCATTAATCCTTTAATTCCTATTACTATTAATCCTAGATGCATAAATCTAAAATTCTTTTTCCTCAATTCTTTTTTAGATTCTTCTGATATTAATGATAATTGTCT
>NW_019229022.1:57469-74095 GCF_002742605.1 Olea europaea var. sylvestris
TTTTGATAAATGTTAATCATATATTTGATATATTCCAAACTTCACTTACCGTTATCCAATTAAATTAGGAACCTTAAATTTTATATTAATTACCTTTTTCCTAACCTTCCACATGTGATGTTTCACTAGGAAACTATTAAAGGAATAATATCCAAATTCTACTTTTTGAAACCATATTTTAATTAAAATTAGTTAATGAATTATCTTGGTTGGCAGCCTACGTGTGTGTTTAGATTAAATATAAAATTAATTTTTTTATTTGATTAGGATTTGTAATTCAATTAAAACTGCACTTAACCTTATTTACTCTTATTTAGTTGAATTGAAATGGCAATGTCCCAATTTCAATAGGAAGCCTGCACCATAAATATCCCATGAAGTAAAGAGAAATTCACCACATAAAAGAAAGAGAAAGCCACAGCTAGAGAGAGAAAAGTCATACACACACGCGCACGGTAGAAACAATTTTTAACGTCAGCAGCCGAGAAAGGAAAACATTGAAACTTGCATTCATATTTTATTTCAATAATTCGTTTGATCTATCAAGGTAAATACATAACGTGCAAATGGTTTATTTGTTAAGACTTTTATGTATTCAATAATATATGCATGAATCGTCAGTGGACCTTTGATTTCGACCTAGCAAAATGTGAACTATTTTGGATTCATTACAACGAGATGCGAAATCCTTTCGGAAACTCAAATATAAAAATATCAAGTTTTTCTATCTTTTAAATTGTTTATTTGGTTTATCTAATATTTAGTTGATTATGTTTCTTTCGAATATATACAATTTTCATGTTTCAGGATGCTTTATTGACACTATTTATATTTTAAAAATAAAGTGATAATTTTTTTTTATCGTTTTCTGCGTTAATGTAAGATAATTTGAATTTTTAGTAAAAGTTTAGGGTTTAGGAAAATTTGGGTGTTACGATAGTTCTCAACACTAATTCATGTTATCTGCTCCGTTCATCTTAAACTCCCAACTAAATGAGATATTTTTTCAAGTAAATTGATATCACAAATTGGTGAATCAGATAACTATTAAATTCATAAGAAGATATTCATAACCATGTCAAGAGATTTAGTTGAAATAACTAGCGATCAAGTGGAATTTAATTCTCCATATGCCATATAATTAAATCTAACACGTGGTCCATTTAATACACTTTAAGTGTACTAATATTACCTTTAACTATTTCTAGTATAAGGACAGATAGAAACCTCAAATATGGACCAGTCAACACTGCGACCTTCGATTATAAGGTAGCAATGCTTATACATTAATTGTCAACAAATTATTTATGCTCAAAATATAAGTTATATTACATTTTGCGTGTCAAAGGTAAACACTCAACTTATATTATTACAAGTGATCATAGACACTCTAAATTGCACGTTCAATTAGAATAAAATGAACATACACAAATAAATAAATAAAAACCATACTCAAAAGTGTTATTTTACATCAGAAAAACTATACTATATGGGCAAAAAATTTAACAAATGATACCTCAGTGCACCGGCAACATGCAAGAACTCCTCATCCCTTATATATGTTCCACATGCAAATTATATAAGCTTGAGGAAACACGACCTACAATTCTATTTCTAAGTCTTCAAGATAATATAGGAACTAATTACTATCATACCCTAATTAATTATTAGAAGAAGCTATACTTTTCATTATGTTAACGCTACAATAACTCCTAAATACTTGTTACCTCTACTCCATCAGTAAATCCACGGATCATCAACAAAGTATTCATTTGTCCATAGGATAACGCATGGACTTGAGGGACCATAATTGAGCTTTGAGCAGCAAGACAGGCCACATGATAGTGTGCTACGAAAAAAGCAACACGAGGCCATCGAAAGGTCTGCATTCAACTTTACCTCTTCCCTTTAAACAAGTCCTCCCAGGTGATTGGCAACGAATCAAAGTCCTAAGATGCCCCATCCAAAGTGACCACATTGGAGGTGAGGTGACACGACCCATCCCGAATCATTCTAGTGGACCCGAAACGTGACGTGCGCCAATGATAGAAGCTGACTAGATGTCAAATCTATCATCAAGGCTAACTAAGAGTTATTTAAAAAAAATGCAATAAAATCAAATGCTTATATAAAATATAATGCGATGAGTCCAAAATATTTACTTCGTGCTTCATCAATATGAGTTATAATATTCAACGTGTCGTATGGCTCTCATTCCGAAATCATTAGGCTCTTCCAGCTAAAAATGATCAATTTCCACCTGTAGGCAAAATCGTGGGAAAATATATGAATTGATAGCTCAGTGAGTGGAGAAGTTCGAAAATAATTTACTTTTTCATTTTTACATTTCTATCGAAAATGGAATTCATATCATTTAATAATTCACAAGATAACATCATGTAATTATAGCCAAAAGTGAAATATTCACATAAGGTCGTAAAATATCATCTTAAAATCATGATATAAACATCAGCTGATTACCATGCAATAATCTCATCACATCAAACGTGCTGAAAAATCCACAAAAAATGTACACTCTGATTGAAATATGTAATCCGCCTCTCGGGTTAAGAACTTTTGCCACGGGCATTTGGCCCCCTCCGTGAATGAAAGCCAGTCTCAAGGACCTCTCATAATCAATTTTAGAACACGGCCAAGGCCTCTTTGTGAACTATATGTACATGATCAAGACCAATGACAGGTCAAGACCCTCCATGTAGGATAGAACACGGTAAAGGCCCCTCTGTAAATTAGAAGAAGTATATAATCATTGGTACTTTTTTGGCCGATCTCAATATTGCATGTCTCACAAACCAACAAATCTCAATATCACATGTTTTACATAACTAGTCACAAATATGTCATAAATAATCTTTGATATTCCACATGTATCATAATAAAAAAGATTTTCATAATAATCATATAATTCGAACACATAATTGCACATACTTTGACAATATACTTAATTTATAAATATTTATATTTTTCCACTCACAGTACTATGTTCGAAAAATTAACCCGATTGGCAAGCTGTTCTGATATTTGTATCTTCGCCTGAAATACGATATAATTTTTAAATAAACAATTAATTATTTTAAATAATTTCAATAATTAAATAGGCAATATCCAAACTTAATCATTTCACGTTTGAGCGATTTCCACAGTCTCTTTAATAACTAAAACTAGTTTTTCTTTCATGTTACTCAATTTCATAGTTTATTACACTTAATCCCTTCAATAAAATTGAATTTAATCTAACAATCTAACAACTATAAAATCAAACATAATTTGATAATAAGTAACTTTTTACTTACCTTTCAAAATTGAAGAATTCAAGCCTAATAATGTAGACCACTTAATTCCTAACACGTTGTCAAAAAATTTCTATTTTTTCTTCTTCTTCTTCTTCCTTTTTTTTTTTTTCTTTCTCTTTTCTCTCTCTCTCCCTACACGTTTTTGTTTTTCACTGTATGTATGTGTTTTAATGTGGATAATGGATTTGTATTTGTTTTGTAATAGATTTGGATTGGTCCAATCCTCCACCGCCTATTTTTATTTTTTGTTTTATATAATAGTATGACATATTTGAATTTTTAATTTTTTTTATTACTAAATTAAAGTATTACATGAGGCGTCACCGCTTACTGTACCTCTTACTGTAGTGTACCTTTGAGGTGCTTGACATCTCCTACGAAGGGCATCTTCGATAGGGGTCACCTCAGCCAAGGATACTCTGTAAGAAGATACTTTGTATGTTTGACAGATTTGGCAGCAATGTAGCAGATACACTAAGTCAATTTTTCAATCTACTTTTTAGATTACAACCCTATAGCATCTGATGACTCTTTTTTAACCAACATCAATCGAGATTAGTACATTTGAACTTTATAAGTGAGCAGCTAGGATGAGACTACATGTCAAGCATTCCATGGACATTAATTTTTCTTTTTCTGTATAAAATCTTACACTTAGTGTCTTTCAAAGGTAATAAAATTTTGGGTGCAACTTTGAATATTCTTTTCATATTTTACTTTGTAATATTCATTCTTTAACTCAGCACTTACTATATTCATCTACTGTGTTTCTCCAACACAAATACTTTCTCCGCCATTTGATTTAAGAGTTGGAGTGCTCACGATCGTTGCATCCTGCTAGAGCTACGGTCATGATCATTCTAACACGTTGTCTAATTTTTACATGTTACGTACACATAGGTACAAAAAATTTGAAATTTCTTGACCACACGACCTAGTAGAATTTCAAGGTCAACAACATCCATACCTGTAATTAGTACTAGTTCATTGCCCGTGCAATGCAAAAATGTCCTAACCAAAATTGACACTTGCAGCAACATATGCAAATTGTGTTTCAAACCTTCCATCATGTGAAATTATCCCCTTACATGTAAAAATATGTGCGTGCCAAACTAGAGCATATATATATATATATATATATTCAATTTTCTTTTAATTTAAAGTCTTTTCAATTCATGGAGTCGACTTTCACAGAGCAATAGGGGTAGATTTTCTCTCATGGTTTATGTTCATTAATAAGGGGGCTTTACACATCTTTGGTGGTAGCCCCCTCCTCCAATGAACGTGTTTATTTACACAATATCATATTATAGTGCATAGAAACATAGATACTAACCATTGATCTATACAAAACACATCTTACCTTAGGCCATCTCCAACCCTACACCAAATTTTGTACCATTTTGTACCAAATTTTGTACCAAATCTTATACCAAACTAAAATTCATCTCCAACCATCACACCAAAAATTACACCAAATGAAAAGTATTTAACCATTTTCTTCCCTTTTTTATTCTTTATAATCTACTTATTTGAAATATTATTTATTTAATTATTTCATAAATACATAAATTACTAAATAAATAATTACGTTGAATTACAGAAAAGATTAAATTCATTAATAAATATAAAAAAATAGAACAATTAATAAAAATACAATTAATAAACATAGAACATAAATTTATATTTAATATATTTCGTGTTAACTTTAATAAATAATCGTGTTTGATGTATTTTAAATTTTTTTCGTCTTTTTTATTAATTAATTAATTATTATGTCTTATATTTAAATTTATTTTAAACACAAACAATATTAATATTAATAAATAATAATAATAATAATTTATTGTATTAAAAAATATATAGCACAAATTACATAAATATCCTCAACAAATTTATTTGGGAAATGTTAAATAAGAGCAAAATGGACATTTTATACTTTGCACCATTTTGCACTAAAATGGTGCAAAGTTTGGTGTTGGGTTGGAGCAATTTTGTACCAAAAAATGGTGCAATGGTGTTGTGGTTGGAGATGCCCTTAACATGCCAGTCTAGTCAGTAAATGATCACACTTGAAAATAGTAACAATGTCCTAATGGTGTATTTATCTGACAATAATTTATCATAAATTAAAGTGAGCACACCACACTAATTGGGGATTTCAATTTCATCTCAATAACTACAAAACAATTTGAAAAACACATCTTGCGATATTTGCAAGAGAAGTCCCAATTTTTATTTTTTATTTTTTTTTTGCTCTTTCAATTTTTTGTTTTTATATAAATGAAAAACACAAGCAAATAAAGTGTACACGCAAAATAAAATAGTAAAAGATATGTACATTAAGAACACATTTAATGCATCATGCATATACCCACGACTTTTTGCAAAGTTTCAAATCTGACAGTATCTAAAGTCTTAATGAGTAAATCAGTTAATTATCTTTCGGTGTGAATGTGTTCTGGAGCATTCACTATCAAGGTACCAAGAATTGGGTACAATAGATTTATAGGCTACATTAACAACATAGCAACTAAGATCTGTTTTTCTTACCCAAACTTGCCTTATTCTAACATTAGGATTTTACTTTAAGGTGTCAGTTAGCAAATCTCGTAGTGTGATTCAATTTCATGTACGTTAAACAGTGGTGTGAATTGCGTTCATGCTGATCACAAATATTGCATCTAATTGTGTGTTTTGTGTTAAACAGTGATGCGAATTGCATCCATACTGATCACAAATATTGCATCTAATGGTGTGCAGTGACTTACCTGATATTTTACCTATTTTCCCAATCATGTGATCTGAACTAGGTTTTTCGAGTAGTCAGAACCTGTTGTGGAGTATCTGTTACTGGAATTGTCCTGCTGGTGGCAGGTCTGCCTGGCATTTTGATATCAAATTCAGATGGCTGAATTTGAAATTTTTTAGATCCCACTACTGCTTTAACAAACATCAGTTGAGTGGTTTCTTTCTCCTTTCATTTTTCTTCATACCCTAAGCCTACTTTATCATTTGATGTTATTCCATAACTAAGTACTTCACTTAGGTGGGTAGATCTAATTGTCAGCTGTCTGGCTCTTTCCATGTCATGATTCAATTCAGCTTGAAGTTTCAGCAATTGTTTCTCCTTCTCATTTACAGTTCTGGACAAGGCTTTTTTTTACGGCTGCTACCACAGCTCCTTCTTCAATGTATTCCATCATTGCTAGAAGGGTAACATTTTTTTCTTGCTCAGCTTCTAGATCTCATTTTAGTGTTTTACATTCTGAACATGCATTGCTGGTTTCAACTGTGTCTGTATTTAGTAGGTTCTGACCTGCAGGCCACAGTTGTGACGTATTAGCATCAGACTAAAGGTTGACAGTTAGAGATGTTACCCGGTTGTCATCAGTTCTATCCTCCTCATCTGAGTTTGATTCCTTCTCTTCATCTTTGCTTCATGCTATGTTAAATAAATTTTTTTGTGGTGGTTGAGATTCTTTCCACATATGAAGTAGGGTTTTTCCTTGAGTTGTTAAATAAATTTTTTTTGGGTGGTTGAGATTTTGAGCTTCGTCATTTCTGATTGCTCTTTAAGAATTTTTAAAGTTGTTCGGTGATGGCCATATGCTCATCACTATCACTATCACTACCATTGTCGTCTTCTTCTACCTCAACCTCATTGGCTTTAAAAGCAATTCCCAATCCATTTTCATTCTTTCTCATATGGATATGCAACTCATACGTGATTATGGAGCCTACCAACTCTTTTACTTTAATGCTTTATATGTTTTTTCTTTCCTCGATGGTGGTTACCTTGGAGTGGAACCTATCAGGTAGTGATTTTAGAATTTTTTTCACAATTTCTCTTTCTGAATATTCCTTTCCCAAGGTGTAGGGCGAATTGATGATGTCACTTAGTTTCGCATAGAAATCTTTGAAGTGTTCATCATCTATCATTGTTAGTTGCTCGAATTTAAGTGTCAACATTTGGAGTTTAGAGGACTTTATAATTGAGGTTCCTTCCTAAGCAACTTGCAATATGTCCTACGCCTCTTTGGCCACTTTGCATGTAGAAATCAAATGAAATCAGTTAGTATCTACAAATAAAAAATAGCATTTAGGGCTTTAGAATTCCAACTAGCGCTATTAGTTGTCACCCACATATCTGCTCGTTTTATCTTTCTACATCCTTTTTTGATTACGGTGGAAATTTTATAGACATATATGATTGAGTGCCATGCTTTATCATATAAAGGTTGGACATAGACTTACATTCTAATTTTCCAATACGAATAATTAGTGATGCGAACTCGGTTAGTAAGATTGTTATCGAACCCATAGGAATTGACACCGGATCCTAAGAACGCCTAAATACGACCAAGGTTTAGGAATCAACCCGCAAAAGTGAACCAAGCAACCACATATATATGAAACGAGTGATCTCTTAATCACACAATCTTGACATCTCCTCCGGATTTGTGGATTTAAATCCCAAAATAATGAATTAAGCAACCAAAGGTATATTAAACCAATGACCTCTTAATTACAAGATTTTGAAATCGCACCCGGTAAATTTGAACACCACAAGATGTTTTAGATCTTGATAAGTTCGAAGGTTTGAAGCATCTCACCTCGAAAGAGAAAATTCTCCATTCAATAATTCATTATGAAAAGTCTTGTTACAAAGAAGAAATAAAGATCCTATTTATACTAAAACTATAAAACCCTAGAAAATCATTTTAAAAAAGGGAAATAATTGATTTAAAGATTACAAAATATTAAAGGAAATAGAATTTTAGGGGCATAAGGAATCAGCTGAAATTCTTAAGATTTTCTACCTAAAATTATAGCTGCCCGGATCACATCTTTCCCTATCTTTTCGAAAGGATTCGACCTCGAATCCAAAGCTTGAACATCTAGATTGTAGCCTTTATCTCCAATTAATGTGAGTACATAAAATGGTCCACTGCCTCTAGGATGAAACTTGGATCGCTTTTGAACCCGTGTCCTCTTGCATATGTAAATCCAATCACCTTTACATGGATCAAAATGTGTATGTTTTGACAGCTTCCTCTTGCAAGTATAAGATGCTCCAAGTATTATTTCAGCTGATGAATCACCATACATTTTCCTTGCTTTACTCGGTCTAGGCAACTGTAGCACTGTCACTTGAAATGGATGCATTTTTCCCAGCTTTTCATCTTTGTAGCTCAACCCACGGCATATGAATTCATTGCAAACAAATTCCTTCCATTGCATTTGAAACTCCGTTGTCTCCTCGAGAATCATAAATTCAGTCTCTGGTATATATGGTATTTCCAAAGCAAGGCATTCTTGTTGAATTTCATCCACAAACTGATGATCAATTCTTGGGTCGAGTAGTATTTCAATCGGTTTATTTTCGGGAATAAAGTCTTCGTTAACCTCTTTCAACTCTGAAGACTCTTACTCCTTTTCATCCCTAACTCCAATTCCATTTTAACCACTTCTTCATTTTCAATTTCACCCTCGACTTTTTTTCCACTCACTTGTGGCTCCTCTTTTTTTTTTCCTTGCAAACTAACACCTCAATATTTTTCTTTTTTCTCTCTTGCTCCTTCCGTCCCTTTGGATGATTAATTTGAGACCTAAGAATGTCGAGAATATCGGAGAATTCCTATTTATAATCCACCCCAATCCTCTTGCTTGATGTACTACCTGCACACTTCTCACTAGATGTTTTCTTTCCCACTGGATAATCATCTCCATAACATCTCCTAGGCTTTTCCCTAAATTCGACTTCTCTCTGATCCCTCCTATAATAATTTGGTGCATATTGTCTCCTCATAATATGCCTCAACTCATCCTAAGTCTCAATATGCCTCTCACCCTACCTTCGCCTAGATGTCATCAACTCATCCCACCAAGTTATTGCATAATCCACGAATGAGCTAACTACTAACTTCAATTCTCTCCCTGGAATAATCATGACACTCAAACATTAACTCTACCTTTTCCTCCCATGCCACGTATGCGTCGGGATCTTTCCTACCCTTAAATTGTGGAATTACCATTTTTACATTAATCACATTTCGTCCAATACCATATTCACAATAATTCCTCACTTTCTCCAAGCCTATCACCTCTATGTGTCAAACCGCGTACTCCAACATCAACTAACTCATCTTCATATGCATTACGAATTTCAATCCTATGCTCCCATCTATCCCGACTTCGCACATTAGACACTTCATCATATTGATCCTTATGAAATTTATTCAATTTTGTATCAAATTCTATCCATCTTATTTTCCATGTTCTGAAGCATTTTCTCTAACCACCTAATCATCTTCTCTGACATTTTTTTTTTGAATTTGACACTTTTTTTTAATTATTTCTTCTGACTTTTTTTTTCTTGACTCCTTTTTTTCACTCTTTTTCTGACTCTTTTTTTTTTCTTTTTTTTTTCAACCTTTTTTGTACCTTACGGATGAACAGTATTTTTTTTTTCAAAACACAAACACAACTAGATTACTAAGGATTTTGGATCTAAGACTGACAAACTGAAAAAAATTACAAAAACTTGAAGAATGCAAAAATAATAAAACAAAGACTCAATAATATAAAATAAAGATAGCTATAACCTCGATCTTAGTGCTTTAGCTCTGATACCAAATGATGTGAACCCGATTAGCAAGGTTACTATCGAACCCATACAAATTGACACCGGATTCCAAGAACGCTCAAATACAACCAAGGTTTAGGAATCGACCAACAAAAGTGAACCAAGCAACCGCACGTATATGAAAGGAGCGACCTCTTAATCACACAATCTTGAAATTTCCTCCGAATTTGTGGATTTAAATCCCAAAATAATGAATTCAGCAACCAAAGGTATATTAAACCAATGACCTCTTAATTAGAAGATTTTGAAATCGCACCCAGTAAATTTGAACGCCACAAAATGTTTTAGATCTTGATAAGTTCAAAGATTTGAAGCATCTCGCCTCGAAAGAGAAAATTCTCCATTCAATAATTCATTATGAAAAGTCTTGTTACAAAGAAGAAATAAAGATCCTATTTATACTAAAAATATAAAACCCTAGAAAATCATTTAAAAAGGGAAATAATTGGTTTAAAGATTACAAAATATTAAAGGAAATAGAATTTTAATGGCATAAGGATACTGCCAAAATTTTGAAGATTTTGTGCCCAAAATTATAGCTGCTCGGATCACATCAATTAGTCCCGTCTAAGACAGGAGGTCTAAGGTCTAAGACAAGAGGTCTAAGCGGTGCCCCATCCACTACTAGGTTTTATGTAGACCTCACTTTTTAAAAGTGAACCCGCTCTGTTAATACTAAAATCTAGATAGTTAAACAATTTGTCTTAATTATTCATTTCAGATAGATTTTGCGAGTTAGTCAGAACGTCCTACAGGAAATTTTAAATGTAGCTATGACTGACGCGAGTTAACAAGTGTTCTAACATCAGATATAGTGTGATAAATACCTAAGGAGAAACATCCATGGCCCCCATGCCAAGAGCAAAATAATCCACTATCAAACAATAAAAAATACAATAGCTTCGATTTTGTAATTTCGCAAAATTAACAAAAACAATCAAAAGCAAATAGAGAACAACTCCTCCGTTTTATTATTAATTTGACTTCTTAGAGAAGTGAAGTCAAACCCTCTAGTTTTGACTTTATTGCATCTTTACTATTATATTCGACCGTAACCACTACTTGAGTTAAGATTCACCAATCTTAACTCACATCAAGTAGCCCGATGGTGGTAGGTATATATTTTTGGGATAATTGACACAAAACGTCTATACCTTTGAAGTCTATTGTGGAAAACATCCAAGCCTTTCATTTTTGACATTTTTGCCCCGTCCTTTCACATTTCCTAAAATGAACGTTCTTTTTACCAAATTTTAACTTAAAATAACCAAAATACCCTCCTACTTATACAAAACAAAACAAAAGAAAATTACAATTATAGGCCCAATTTTTAAAAAAATGTAAATGAGTCCAAATTTGAAAAAAAACCTAATCAATGCATTAAAATTCACTACAAACCAAATATTCCTAGAATTATAAATTAACTAACCAATAGGGGAGGAGGCAATTGCCAAACCGCAGCCACACATCTTGACCCAGAATCATCTTCTTTGCTTGTCTCATCATTTTGGATTGATCCTTATATGCGTCTTAATCAATTTTCAGGTATTTACTTGGCCATGGAAGAAACAACTTGTAGTGCCAATTGAATGCACACCCAAGGCCTTATGAGATTGCTGGACGCTCAACTGGTGGCAATTTGGTGAAAGAATAGCTTGGGACCCATCAATTGGAAGAGGCGCTACTGGCGAACTAAGCTTGTTTTACTAGTTTGAGGCCTTTTTTGGTGATGTTAATTCGTTACGACGTTCACCTAGATGAAAGGAGATGATCGGTGGCGGTGGACAGCCATGAGTGTCGCCGAAAGTGGTGGAATCAATTTGTATAGGATGCGAAAAATCGGGGCTGTTTTTCACCAATTTCTGTTTCTAAATTGGATGTTTGTTTAATGGATTGTTTCGTAGGTGAGAAGCCGCCAGAATGGATGGTAGTTTCTGGTGGCAAGGGCAGCTAACAAAAATTGTTAATGGAAATTGTTGTTGGTGGTAGTGGAGGAGGAAGGTGGAAGGAGGAGATTTTTTTTTTTTTTTTTTTTTTTTCAGTTGGGACTCTTCTGAACTTTTTTTAAAAATTCGAACTGTGATTGCAATGGACTCATTTGGACTCATTTATCAAATTTGGACTCATTTGTACTTTTTAAAAAATTGGGCCTATATTTGCGATTTTTTTTTCTTTTTTGGTTTTGTATAAGTAAGAGGGTATTTTGGTAATTTTAAATTAAAAATTGTTAAAAAGGATGTTCATTTTAAGAAGGATAATTGGCACAAAACGTTTTTACCCTTCATGTCTATTGTGAAAAAATCCATACCTTTCATTTTTTGATATTTTTGCCCCCATTTCCATATTTTTTGTCTCTAAACATCATTTTCACCAATTTTAGACAATTTTACCCTCCATTGAAATAAAATAAAAATAAAAGAAAAAAACAACAAATAACTAATTGCAACCACAGCCCCAAAATTTTAAAAAATTACAAATCAATCACAAATATATACAAAATTTTCAACATAGGTGCCAACAACCATGGAACCCAATTTCCGGCACAAAGGCCATCGAATTTTAACACCACCACCATTTCCTCATCAAACCTAACATCCCCACGCAAATTTCAATAAAATCGAGCCAAATTTTACCCAAAAATTGCCTCTCACGCACGGTATTATTGCATATTCGACCAAATCCATGGATGCACATGTTCCATACAACCCACGGGTTGCTTAAGCTCACCAAGACGTATCCATACATGTTCCAATTATAGCAAACAACCCAGAAGATCGAGATCTACAACCAATTTCGGAGTCAGCTAATTCGAGATCGACAAAGCCATTTTCAGGTGACGATGGTAGGACTCATGATCGCCAACCACCACCACAGGACACTACTCATCATAGCGCATCTACTGAGCATATGGGTCTTCCCCATTTTGACATTGAACTGGCTTTTCGTCCAAAAATAGTGAACACTCATAGAAATCGACCTGATTCCCTTTCAATTGGCATCCCTCCATGACTCCAATCTACAAATTGCATCAATAAGCATGCAATTGAAATTCAAAAGACACTGGATATGGATATAATTGCTTCAATTCATCGGCCAAATACAACAATTTTGGATTTGACCTCATGGAATGTGCGGCCACGTGAAAAGGATAATTAGTCATCAATTTGTGAGTCTAATGTATCCCAACATATGAATCAACCTGGGGAAACTCAAATTTAGGCCCAAAAAACATTGGGTAATAATTCAATTTTAGAAATTACAGTACTCGTTTGCCAAATTTTGGAGTCAAATGGTGTTCTTCACATACTTGAAGAAGAAGGAACAGAAACTGGATACCATTGGTAATTTTTAAAAAATTGGAGGCTGTGGTTGCAATTAGTTATTTGTTGTTTCCTTTCTTTTCTTTTTGTTTTATTTGAATGGAGGGTAAAATTGTCCAAAATTTGTGAAAAGGACGTTCAGCGCCAAGAAATGTGGAAATAAGGGCAAAAATGCCAAAAAAATGAAAGGTACAGACGTTTTTCACAATAGACATGAAAGGTGAGGAAGTTTTGTGTCAATTACCCTTTTAAGAAAGGTGAAAGGTAGTGGCAAAAATGTCAAAAAATGAAAGGTATGGACGTTTTTTTCACAATAAACTTCAAAGATAGGGACGTTTCTCAGTCAAGAAATCTGTTGAACTTGTACCATCAAGCTAGTCATGGCTGACTCGCTCACTTGTTTGGACTGCACCCGATGATCACCTTTTTTGGTACATGTTTTGACATTTAAAAATCATTCTAATTTAAGTAAGCCAATAAATAAGTAATGAGTAAAAATATAATAATATTTTACTTACAGGGCATAATAAGAAAAAGAAGAAAGAAAAATTTAACTTACGACCCTTGATGCAAACAGTTGAATGAGTTAATTAAATTTTTTTATGCTTAATTGGATAAGAACTCTCCTAAGGCTACAGTCTTTTACATATAAAATATTGAACAATAATTTGTAGAAAATATTTTTGTTAGATGATCATAACATTTTCAGAGTTCCGTTGGAACTCAAAAACTTTCCATATAATTATAATTGAGTCTAAATTTTGAGCTACCATAGGGACTTGATTCTTAGATAATAGTTATTTTTAACATGATGCACCTTAGGGCTTCATTATAACGAAGAATAAAACTAAGGAAAGAGTAAGCATCACTTTGATTGCTTTATTGATTATTGTATAAAAAACTACAGGGATTTAAGGAAGGGGAAATCAATCTCTAGAAATCTATAGAATGCCAATTTTTTTTGTAACAAATGACGTGGAAAATATGGTGATAGAATTGGTTCAAAATAATAAAAAATGTGATCAAGTAAAAGTGACTTGGTGTCAATTTTGGTAAAATATTCGGACTTGATCCGACGGTCAAAATACAAAATTAAATAGACCAACTTATTCTACTCGTCGAGTAGATCGTCGTAGTATATTTGAAGTCTTAAAACCAAATCCGGATGAATGAAAAATTGAGGTCTAAAATTGGATGAACAATGAGGAAAAGCTAGGAAAAACCCTCGCTCTCTTGTCGCTTTTCGCTCGAGCGACAATGAACGTCTCTCCAGCGATGCTCGAGCGAACAGCGAGCTATGGGGGTTCTGCTAAAAAGGTGACACTCTCGCTCGAGCGAGAGTTGGGCGAAAAGCTAGTGACAATTTGGATCGCTTTGGTTCGAAAGATCGCGAGATTTGGCTTGCATCCTTTCATCCCCAACCCTTCATACTCTATAAATAGGGACCTAGGGATGTCCTTTTCCTCACACCAACGATATGCAATCATAGCATCATCATTTTCTCTTCTCTCTCGATCAATTCTTGATCCTTTGTGGAATAAAGTCTTGACCTTCTCATTTTGCATTTTGGTGTATACATTCTGCTTTTGGTTCGACATTTCTTGTGTGTTTAGTACTACTCACATAAGAAGATAGTTGTTGTATCTTGGAAGTCGATTGTCAGGAATCCGTGGGTACCGTTGCGGGGTAAATTCGACTTAAGGACAAAGTGTCAAACGCTTGCCTCAACTTTGCACGTTCATATTGTTGTATTTTGGCGTCTATATTCATCTTTATAAGGACGTTACTTTGCCAAATTTTCTGGAGAAATTTCATCAATTTTCAAGCCGTTATTCTGCCAAATTCTCATGTTCAAAGGTATTGAATTTGTCACTCCCGCTACCAAATTTTCCAACATATGGAAGAAGCAAAAAACACTTTCAACGTGATATAACAATTTGTTTCTTTTTCCCTTTCACTTGCTTTACCTGAACTTTTCAGAAAAGTAATAGCAAAATAAAGTTTCCATATCAAATTTAGCCTTAACTGCAGGCTTTCCTTCCCATCATGCATTCTAATGCCAATGCCGAACAAGGACTACTTTAGGGTTAGACACTTCCTACTATGAAGAAAGTTTTTTTTACTTCTACCTCAATCAGTAAATTGCCAACAGTTAGCTAACATTCAGATGAATTTATGCATGTATCAAATACTAATAGATAAATTATGAAAAGCTCCAATTATAGTGCATCCGAATTGTTGTTGGATTCGCTTCGTACTTATAGCAAATGCATTCAATTTATCTCTGTTGATATATAACTGGGTAAAACAGGGAAATAACAAGCAAATGAAACAGGTTTAATCATTATAGAGGACATATGGCAATATAAACTAATAAACTCTGTCAATCTAGAAAGAAATGAGTATTTTTGTACATAAATTTGACTTCATCGCTACAAATGAAATGTAATTGCAGAGAAGAATCCGGACACAAAACCCTGATTATCGTTAATCTACAATAGAATTAGCATAATGTGTTCGATTAACGAGAGATATGTCATATTACCTTAGCAATGATTTCTTCCTTAATCTCAATCATTTTGATATAGCATTATCCGTAGGTAAGAATGATCATTTTTGAAATTGACTCCAGAAAGCAATATTTTCTTAGTTGAGAAACAACATGGACAAATAAGTCTATAATTTGTCGCAATGAGAATTAGAACTATTTTAATCAAACGCATTTTCCAGATTTAAAAAATGTTAGTTACCTTCATCATTTCCCACTAAGAGTTATTACTGTTAGTTACCTTCATCATTTCCCACTAAGAGTGATTACTCAGGAAGAATCAATAACTGCCTTGTGCGCAAGATTTGGCGTGACAGTTGCGACTAACACTCCAACAAGATCACCGGTGTTAAACTCACTTGCAATATTGGCACTGTTGACTCCATATTGAAGTTGAACGATTGAGTTACTGCATATATGTTCACAATTAAGTCTCATTTACAAAAGTATGTCTCTTGCCAAAACAGTTAAAGTTAAGAGGTCAAGTGATCTGCAAACTCTTTGAGGCAGTTGAAAGAGGGCCAGCTGTAGATGATTTGAACAGTACAAGGGCAACTAAAGAATTGAAGGCAAACAACGCCGAGTGTTGTAGTTTCCTCTTGTCGAAAATAGAGTGAGTGATAACAGAGATTTTTTTATTTTTCTTTTAGAAATAATTTCATTTATGTCTACTGTCATGAACAGAACACACTAACCTCTGCTTGAAGACATCAGAATCTAGTAAAATCTTATATAAAATAGTACGAACTTTCAGATTTGGCATTCTGTAACAAAAAAAAAAAAAAAAAAAAAAAG